>NC_133666.1:574309458-574454628 GCF_037893015.1 Macrotis lagotis
AGCAATTTGGAAATTGCTTTATACCATCACTTTTGCATTATTTGGCAATGAATTGACTGGAAAGTTATAAACATTATAATATGAAAATTATGACATGAAAGCAATTGTTAGGTAAATGGTAATTATTTATAATTTTATTATTGTTATTTCAGTTTGATAACTCTATAATGGTCTAATGTTCTGGACAAAGTAATTTGAAAATACAAGTAATTGAAGAAAAGGGATTTTGTACAAATGTACAATTTTAATTAGGATACTGTGATGTTCCTAAATGCTCTAATATTAAGAAATGTGGTTAAATGCTCTTATAAGGTAGAATAATGAGAATTTAGAGTTACACTGATAAAAATAGGAGAATTTGCACACTTTTAGTTTCTGAAAAGAAACTAATTTGAAGTTATTTTGGATATGACTTTTGTAATTTATAAGTTTGTTAAGAGTATTATGAAGAAAATCTTGTAATTGTCAAAAGGTATTCTTAGAAACATCTGGTCTTAAGAATTTTCTGTGTTGTGAAGAAATGCTACAACTAGAATTATGAAGAAAATATAAATGAAATTGAAATATGATTTGGATAATTAGTAAACTGTATAATAACAGACATAAGCTAAACTTTCACAATTAAAATTGTTTTGTAATAACAAGCAATGAATGAATAGAACTTTCTTCTCTCACATTTGTAAAGCTTTGCAATGAGAATACTAGAGAATACCTTGTCAATGGTCTATCTCTCTCCAAGGTCTTTTTGGCAACAGAGCATTTGTAAAAACTGTTTCTTTTCACCTCATTTTTATGAAAGGGAATATTTATAAGTAAGATCAAATAAGCTTACTGGACACTTATAATTTAAGAAGAAGGAAATATATCTACTTGAGATCTCATTTTATGTAAATTGAATACTGCCTGCCATAAGTAAAAAGTTAGCATTGGAATTTTAAAATTATCAAATGTTGAAGACTGACTTCTTGGAGAAGCTTTTTTTAAAAAATAGGAATGTATTTGGAAAAAAAAGTAAATGAGCTTAACAAAAAAAATGTAAAAGAAATTAGCATGTAAACATTATTCAGCTGTAAGGTTAACTTTAAGAGAATTTGTTGTTTTGCTTTGTTTTAAGAGAATGCTATGTATCCAGATAAAGACCCATGGAGGTTGAAGAAAGTCTAAGGACTATTCCCTTTAATTTAGAAAAAAAACAGATATCTTATTGTCTGATCTTGTTTTCTTTTATACTTTATATTTCTTCTTTTAAGGATATGATTTCTCTCTCATCACACTCAGTTTGTATCAATGTAAAACATGGAAACAATGTAAAGACTGGCAAATTGCTTCTATGGGGGATTGGGGGGAGGGAAGTAAGATTGGGTAAAAAATTGTAAAACCCAAAGTAAATAAATCTTTAATTTAAAAGAGAATTAAATGTTCAATTTTAAAGAAGTAGAAAAATGCATATTTCTCTCCCCCATGTTAATTACAAACCCAGAAGAATTATAGGAAAATTATAAATTATGTAACCTTAGGTAAATTATTGATATGTAAGATGTTGAAAATTTTTTAATGTTGTGTAATCTATCTTTGCAAATATAAGCAATTGTACTGTAATGATGTCAAAGCCTGGAATTAATCATTTATTTCTTTAACTCATGATCCTCTGATATTATGTTTTACTATATATTCATATATTATATAATATATAATTGTATTATATATTTATATATTACAGTTTTATTATATATATATATATATATATATTAAAACTGTGGTTTCTTGCTTTGAGGTAAAAGCTCTTGAGTAACATGGGGAATACAAAAATAATGATAATAATTTGAGATTTTATTGTGACAATCTCTGACTAACTGTTATATATGATAATTCTGGAGATGCTCCCCTAGCCAAAGGAGAGTTTTATTTACTATATAGTACATCATAATAGAAAGAGAAGTTTCTAGTCAAGAGGGCACTGACATACCATCTTTATCAAGGAATAAAGCAGGAATGATTTCAGACAAAGTGATGTCGGACTAGAGATCAGAAATTAATGTAATCACAAGGACAGACTTTCTAGTTGAGTTATGGAACATGCCTTTGAAGATTTTTTGTATGTCAGGGAATACTCTAGATGCTGGGAGGTGGAGGGGTTCTGGCTGCTTTTTCTTTAATCAAGTTTGGAAAATAAGCCTATTTAATGTATTTGGATGACTGGGACCCAAGAGGGATGCTCATAGTAGACATAGCTGGAGGAAAGGGGGATTGGGGCGGCTAGGTGGTGCAGTGGATAGAGCACCAGCCCTGGAGTCAGGAGTACCTGAGTTCCAATTCAGCCTCAGACATTTAATAATTACCTAGCTGTGTGGTCTTGGGCGAGCCACTTAACCCATTTGCCTTGCAAAAACCTAAATAAAAAAGGGAAAGGGTGATTCATTGGGGGACTGTCCCATCCAGATTATGATCAGTATTTAGTCCTTATGAACTGGATTCCCTTGTAAGTATAATTATATAGAATTACTATTTTTAGATCATATGACTTTTATATGGCATTTGTTCTGTGTCTGATATCAGATATGAGCAGCAAAGAAGTGTTATTGTGTCAATGTTCTTCTGAAACCAGAAAGAACAATGAAGGTTTGGAGATAGGTGCATTGTGATAAAAAAAAAATTGAAGGGGTGACTTATCAGTGCAACCTGAGATAATAATATTTCTGTGCAATAGTAGTTTAAGGTTCTACTTTGGGAAGGGAATGTAAGTCAGTTGAATAGATCAGGAGAAGTATCAACTATAGTATATCTAGAAATATTTTGGGAAGAGAAATTCATTTTAGTTAAGGATGCTTGAGTTATATTAATAGGGAGCAAAAGTTTAAGATTGTATGTCACTTGTTGGACATTTTTTGTACTAAGGTGATCATCTAATGTATATTTTAAAAGCTCAAATTAATCTGGCAATTTTCAGCAGATTCACTTGTGCAGTAAAACAATAGTGGAAGTTTTATTTTGTTATACTGGAACAGATATATCATCATGACAGAAATGTAAATGTAAATTGTAATAGATCTAGAATTTTATTTTCTAATGATGAAAACATGAGTCTTAGTCTGATAAGATAACGTGTTAAGAAGTTCCTTTACCAGAAGAGAAGATCTCTAATATCCAAACTGGAGAGAACTTTTTGGAATGGACTCTGAAGATACAGAAAGACATTGATTGTCACCAGGGTAAAGAGAGAGACTGAAGCAGTTGATCTTCATACATCTTGCATCTGTGTGTGTGTGTGTGTGTGTGTGTGTGTGTGTGTGTGTGTGTGTGTGTGTTTGTGTGTGTGTGTGTTATTATTCTCTTTACTCAATTATTCTGCTTCCTTTCCCAAGCCGCTGACTCTTTTGTCATAATTCCCTCATAATTTCCTCCTTTTATTTCCCAGTTTTTCTATACTTCTTTTACTTGATTTTTTAAAATCTTTTTGAGCTCTTCCAAGATAAAATTTTGGTCTTAGTAATTTTTAATTTGTTCTTTCTCTTGCTTGATCAATTCATTGTTCTCCTCTTTCTCTGTTTTATTCACATTAGCATTTAGATATATGAAATTTCCTCCTAATAGCGTCTTTGGCTTTATTCCAGAAAGTTTTGGAATGTTGTCTCCTTATTGTCATTGTCTTTGAAGAAATTGATGATTATTTCTATGATTTCACTCATTCTTATTCAATATTATTTTACCATTCATTCTTGAAAATAAGGTTTTTTTTTTCCAATCAGTTTTAGGTCTATCTCTAGATGGCCATTAATTGCATGTAATTTACTTTTGCATGTAATCTTTTTTGCATGTTGGTATGAAAAGAATATATTTACTATTGTAATCTTTCTACATTTAATTATGAGAATTTAAATACCCTAATACATAATCAATTTCTTTTGTTTTTGCTATTTTGCAAGGCAGTGAGGTTAAGTGACTTGGCCAGCTAATTAATTATTAAGTGTCTGAGGTCAGCTCTCAACTCAGGGCCTCCTGAATCCAGGGCTGGTGCTCTATCTACCTAGGTGCCCTTGCATAATCAATTTTAAATGCTTATTTTGGTCCTTTTGTGGTGTTTTCTCCTTTGACTGATAATTTTGACATTTGGGTACAATATTCCTTGTAGTTTTTATTCTAGGATTTATTTCTATAGATGATCAATGGATTCTTTCAATGGCTTTTTTGTCATCTTGATCTAATGTTTTAGGACAGATTTGCATGATGCTTTCCTCTAAGATA
Source organism: Macrotis lagotis (assembly GCF_037893015.1). NCBI lineage: Eukaryota > Metazoa > Chordata > Mammalia > Peramelemorphia > Peramelidae > Macrotis > Macrotis lagotis. Next base: position 574,313,701 of record NC_133666.1, read on the forward strand.
TATTCTAGGCTCTTTTTTGTTATTAAGGAATTCATGTAGACTAATAATTCATAAATTGCCTGTCTTAGATCTATTTTCCTGGTCATTTGATTTTTTTTCCTACAAGGTACTTTAACTTTTCTTCTATTTTTCAGCTTTTTGATTTACTTTACACAATCTTGGTTTCTCATAGAGCCATTAGTTTTCATTGCTCCAATTCTAATTTTTAGGATTTTACTTTGTTCTGTTAGCTTTTGTGTTACCTTTTCCAGTTGCTTAATTTTACTTTTAAATGAATTCTTTTGCTTTTCCATATGGTGAATTTTTCTTTTTTGATTCATTACATTCCTTGGCCAGTGGGGCAATTTTACTTCTAATTGAGTTAATTTCTTCAATCAATGTTTTATAATACTCCTATACGGTTCTTAAATTTCTTAAATTCCTCTGGGCCCTAAAACTGTGTTCAGGGTTCCTATTTATTTGTGAGTGACCACAAGTTATCCTTTCCTCCTTGAAACTGTGGCCCAGAGAAGCATATATGTAGTAATATTGTTGCCAGATCTGAGGTTCATTTAGTGCTAGCAAAGAGTCCCTTGTAATCTCTTTCTAACCCGTTGTCTGACTTCTTATTTTTCTCTAGAATTAGAACTCCCATTTTTTTTTCTTTTTTTTTCTGACATTTGGCACTGGTACTACCTATATATAATCCAGTCAGTCATCCTTCCACCTAGTGTCACAGAACTCACCTCCCAAACTCTTAAGCTGTCTTAGAGAGGTCATTGGTTTTCTGCTCCAATTATTTTAAAGGTTTTTTTTAAGGAAAATACTGAAACATTTCAGATTATTTGCCTCCTTTCCTTTGTCATCTTGGGTCCACTGCCACTCTTCACCAAGTTTGATTTCTTTTGTACAATTCTATTCCACCTATTGGTTTATCCAGGGACTGTCTTTTATATTTTATAAAGGACAGGAATAAAATTTCTTTGTTTAATATTCCTTTTATTAACTTCAAATATCCTAAGATATCATTGCATATAGTACAGTCATTCAGTCAGCAAACATTTATGAAGTACTTTGCATATGTTGAGCACTTAATAAATATATTTTTTAATTTGCACCCTAGCACTTTGAATAGTGACTGATATGTAAGAGATACTTCCTGAATGCTTGGTGATTGAATTTACCTTTCTTGCTCCGAGTGCAAATTAAATAACAGATCCCATATGGATCATGAGATTTAAAAGGTGGAGTCTTCTTCTATTTCTTGTCCTTTGGTCTCCTGATGGATAGTTATTCTTTGACCAGACAAAGTTGTCTTGTCTCATGCAGAGGACAAAATTCCTTATCTTTTGGTTAAGCATGAAGAAAACAGGTGGAAGGAGATTCCTATTCATTTTCTCTTTCATTTAGAAGAATCCCCCTCAAACCCATCAGATCAAGTAAACATCATAAAAAAGTAAAGTCCTATAAATGATAATAATTGGTTTGATGAAAGACTAATATGTAAATAATTTGTGTCTTTTCTTGTTGATGTTATTAGCTGAGTATAATGTAATAGTTACTTTCATTTTTATGATGTTAGATCATTCCTAAAACCATCAATTATACTTTTGGATAACTCTAATTATTATAATTTTTCTTTGCCTGAAGCTCAAATTTCATCTATATAGCACCTTTAATTATTTTTTGTTATTTTATTAGTATAGGTTACCTGTCAATCAAAAATAAAAGTTTTCTTCAAACAGTTTCACATCATCAATCAACAAGCATTCATTATGTGCCTACTTTGTGCCAGGAACTATCTTAAGTACTGTGTATACAAAGGACTATTTAAAACAGCCCCTGTCCTCAAGTAGTTCACAGTCTTAAGGCAGACAATTTACATGTGTTTATATATTCTATTTCTTGCCCTTTTGTTTTCCTGGAAGAGGAGCTAGACCTGGCAGAGAAATTTGTGATTTTCTAGTCATTTAACATATAAAGAAGGGGAATCACAGAGAATTAAATTGATTTGAATCAAGTTCATAGTCAAAGAAAACAGGAAGTACAATGCAGATTTGAGTTCAGGTTCTATGACACCAATCTTTTCACTTCATTGAATCATTTTTAGTAGAGTTTCAGAGAAGTCTGAACTAACATCATTTCACTTCATATTTACAAAGTGTTTGAAATCTTTCAAGCACATATACTAGTAAATGTTTAACTAACTTTCTGCTAAAACAAGGGATTATGTGTATCATTTTATATTTATTCCCCATTATTAACATTTACTCCATTACTCTAGGTGTAGACAATTAGGAAAACAATAAATAAAGATATTATTTGCAGCATGTCTATATCCTATGTAGGAATGCTCACACAACATATTTTAATAATTGAACTAGTGAATGCTAAATCTTCCTGATAGTAATAGACAACTTTTTTTAAACACATAATCCTGTGAGGTAGGTTTTAAAGTCACTTAACATTATAATTTTATAAAAGGAGAACTTGAGTCATAGAAAAGTTAAGTGAGTTTAGTTACATGTATTAGAAACTTTTTTTCTCATTATGTAATTTTTCCTGTCATATACAACACCTTGTGAGCCCATTTGGGATTTTCTAGGAAAAGATATGTGGCTTGTCATTTCCTTTCCCAGCACATTTTGCAGATGAGAAAACTGAGAAAAACAGGCTTTATTGACTTACTCTGGATTATATAGACTGTAAGAGTAAGAGGCCAGATTTGAATTAAGGAAAATGAATCTTCCTGACTCAAGGAATGACCTCCTATCCACTACACTTATTGCTTCCCAGAGACTATTTGGACACTGACCAATTTCATGCAAGTCATCTCATAGTTATGTCAGTCTGATTGATGAACAACTAAACAAAAGTTCTTATTAATCTATTCACTGTTCAGAACATGCTTTAGTTCCTGAAGCCTAGATCAGAAGGGTTCAGTTCAATTCGAAATGTCACATGTAAAAGATATGTAGCATCTTTGAATTTTGTAAGATCTCATAACCACTTGTGCAGGAGAGAAATTCCCAGAAGTCTAGCTAAGGCCATGAGGAGTAAGTTATTTTGTCTTTGAAAAGGCACTTATAAAATGCCAATTCTCCTTCCTCCCTTTTCTCATTCTTTTATGTCAACTCCCTACTCAAAAATTCACAAATATGACAGATCAATTCTTTGGTCTGAATGTAAAGATAATGAACAACAATGCTCCTATATTAACTACCACCTGAAGTCCCATAATATTGGAAATACCACAAAATCAACACAGAAATGGGATTTTTCTTAAATAAAAGTACTAATCTGTGAAGTCATCTTTGAAACTTCCACATCATAATTCAATTGATATGCAGACTTAGAAGAGAACACCAATTTCATTTCTATCCAACTGAAAAAAGATAGCCTTTAGTGCATCTTATGTAGATTAAAAAAAATCTTGCACTCTTTTATGAAAGGTTCCCATTTTTATTCCTTTCCCTAGTATTAATGATAATTAATTATGTACATCCTGTTTTTGGAGAAGTCTTTGGTGTCAAATCAAGTCTTTTCCTATTTTGAAACTTATAGAGATGATAAATATAGCCTCCATTCAAGCTAATGAAGTGAATGCCCTCAATGTACAAAATCAATTCATATAATAACTGGAATTTTATCTTAAGTTTCATCTTATTCTCAGTACATCACTCTTTCAAAAATGGCATACGATTATTTTACATAAATTTCAGTACGAATTATTTTGACTATATCAAGACATATAACTCATATGACCATCTGGTTGCTAATGATTTTCATTTTTGGAAATATATAGATTGACATAAAAATGAAGTTTGTTTCACTACATATAGATAAAGTTCAATGTTTTTATTATATTAACATGGAATCTCATGATGCCTTATCTCTGCTAATATGGGTTAATATAACAGAAAATTCTGGGTTTCATCTTTCTAAAGTGTTCGAATAAAGCAAATTTGAGTAATGGTAATAAAATCCCAAAACGCTGAATTCAATTCCAGTTTTAGGCAAGGGGAATGCAACCTTATTCGCTTTGTGAACTGTGGAAATCACATTAGCCTCAGTTGTCTTATCAGAATAATATCAATATCTTATTTACTTAATTGTGAGGATCAAATGAAATAATGTTTATAATATATGGACCATGCTTGGTACATAGCAAACATATAATAAATAAGCAAACAAATAATTAAATAAATAAAAGAGTGAATGAATGAAGTTTAAAGAAGAATTCAAAATCTAGTACTGACACAAATTAAATGACCATACATACTTGATCGATTTTCAGCGGGGTAGAACAGGCATAAGAGGCCATCTATTTCAATGTTTATGTGAATAAGATTATTTTCCCAGTACAATTGGAAAGTGGTTTTTTCATCTCCACTTATAGGGGAAATGAGCAGAAATTCTCCACTTCTTAAAACTTTGCATTTAGGTTTTATACAGGTAATATTTATTAGGGTATTTTTTCCTCTGTAATAATCCTGACACTTTCCTCTTTTGAAGTTTTTCCTCATTGTATATTGATCTATCCTTGGGGGTAAAGTAATTGCTTTTTTCATTATTCAATTTATTAGGTTTTTTGGGGTTAATTTGGAATCTATCCCAGACTACTCTTACATCCCTAAATCTTTCCTTCTATATGGTAAACATGCCTAGGTCATTGAATCCATTTTTATGTTATGAAATCAAGATCCTGTACTTCTATCATGTTTTTTTTTCTATGAATACTCTCCACTTCCACACCATTTAAAAAATATGAAGCCAATTATCCCCTATGAGTCCCGGTTTCCTTATTTGCAAAAAGGGTCTATTAAAATTTATGTTAGGGACTTCTGGCCAAGATGGCAGAGAGAAGACAGGCACAGTTTTAATGTCTCCTGCTCTTTCCCCATCTATCATATGAAACAAACCTCTTAACAGAAATCTGACCCACAAAACCCAGAAAGAAAAGCCTGGAGAAAGAACATCTTCCTAAGGATTTGTCTACCACAGCAGCCTTGGGAGAGTCCAGGCAGGTGACTGTGGGGTCAGAGGGTGGATCAGCCCCAGATCAGCCCTGGATCAGTCAGATTAGCAGAAGAATTGGAATGATGGAATCTAAGGTTCCAAGAGAAGGACCTGCTGGAACAGCTATGGGGCTAAACTGTAGGCTCTTGACTCAACTAGGGAGCAGAGCCACTGGTGTTTGTGCTGACATTTGGAGCTTGCTGACAGGGCTGGGGGGACAGTTCAGGTGCAGGAGAGCTGCAGACACCATCCTTGGGTTTCTCTGGTCTGAGAAAGTCTGAGGCCACACCTCCATTGCTGCTGAGACCTCATCCCAGAACAAAAAATGACAGACTACTTCTGCCTAAGGCACAAGTGTGTGAGCAGAATAACCAGCCCAGCTGTCAATAGGGAGAGGAATGACCTCACCCCAGGGTAAAGACCACCACTGATTGAAGGCAAAAGAATTCAATAGCTGTAACCCCTCCCTTCAAGCTAAGGGAGAAGGCCTCAATCAAGGTCACAGACACACCAGAGAAAGCTACCAGAACCTCCTTCTGGCCAGCCAGAGAAATTGCACTCAATGAGTAAAGCCACTAGCAATCCCAACACCAAACCCCTGTGAACTAGACTCTCCAAAGCTCAAGGCCATAGCAAATTGAAGAAGGGTCAGTGGAAAGGTGGAGCCATAGAAAAATTCTTAGAAGGAAAAGACACTAACTCAGAGAGACCTAGAACTGCTAAGGAGAATATAATCTGGTCTCCAGCACAGAAAGACTTCCTTGAAGAAATAAGGAAAGAGTTTAAAGAATCAACTGGAAAATTTTGGAGAGACAATTAATACCTTGCAACAAGAAAACAAATCCTTAGAAAATACCATTGGTCAAATATAAAATGAGACTAAATCTCTCAGATCCTCAACTGGACAAATACAAAATGAGAATAAAACTCTCAGATCATCAATTGGACAAATAAAAAATGAGAATAATTCTCTCAGATCGTTATTGGGCAAATATAAAAAGAAAGTAATTCTCTCAAAACCTCAATTGGTCAAATGGAAGGCTCTTTCAAAAGTAGAATTGACCAATTGGAAAAAAGGAGTTGCAAAAGGTCAATGAAGAAAACTCCTCCCTAAAAAAATAATGGACTTTGCAGAAGCTAATGACTTCATGAGACAGCAAGAGCTAGTTAAACAAAATAAAAAATTGAAAAAATAGAAGAAAATGTAAAATACCTCATCAGCAAAACCACTGACCTCAAGAATAGATCCAGGAGGGGCAACTTCAGAATTATTTGACTTCCTGAAAACATTTAAGAGACTAAAAAGCCTGGACTTAATATTAAAAGATCTAGTGATGGAAAATTGCCCTGATATCATGGAACCAGGAGGCAAAGTAGTTATTGAAAGAATCCAATCCCCTACAGAAAAAGATACTAAAATGAAAACACCAAGGAATTTTGTGGCCAAATTCCAGAACAATCAGATAAAAGAGAAAATCCTTCAAGCAGGAAGAAAGAAATAATTTAAATATCAAGGAGTCACAGTAAGAATTACTCAGGACCTGTCTGCATCAACATTAAGGGACTGGAATGAGATATTTCCAAGAGCAAGGGAGCTTAGAATGCAGCCAAGAATCCACTATCCCACAAAGCTGAGCCTGTTCTTCCAGGGGAAAATGGACATTTAATGAAATGGAAGAATTCCAAAAATTCCTGATGAAAATACCAGAGCTAAGTAAAAAATTTGGACATCAAACAGGAGGTTCAAGAGACATGTGAAAAGCTTAAAAAAAGGTAGTGCAGTAAAAGAAAAAGAAACACTATCCAATTAGTTGAAACTGACTATATCCCAGCATGAGGAAAAAAAGATTCTCATAAATCTTGAGAATTGTAAATCTATCAGAGAGAATATATCTAGCTAGAAGTGATGGACATTCATGACCTATCTGTGAAACTGCTATCTGATGGGATGTAACAGGCTGTAACTGCATTTGGGAGAAAGTCTTTAAGAACTCTCAAGAATTTTAAATCTATTAGATAGAATGTACTTAGCTGGAAGTTACAGATATTCAGAATTTTCTATGACTCATATAAAATGGTTTTAAAAACATGACCTCCTCAAAAGGGGGACAGGAAGGAGACAGGAGGTGGGAGGGGACTGAATTGGGTAAGTCTCTCTACAATAAGAGGTACAAAATACATATGGTAATAGAGGGGAAGAAGGGAGGAGACAAGAAACACCTGAATCTTCCTTTCATCAGACTTGGCTTAAAGTTGACTTACACATACTCAGTTAACTTATAAAACATCTAACCTTTCAAGTATTAAAAGGGGTAAAAGGGAGGGGAGGGGAAAAGGGGAACTAACAAACAGAAGTGAATAGAAAAGGGAAAAAGGAAAAGGGGAAAGAAAGGGGAGGGGTGATATAGGAGGGCAAACACACTGAAGGGGTCATATTCAGAAACAAAATACTGGGGAATATAAATAAGGGGGGTAAAGGGGGAAAATACAGAGGGAAGATAGCATGGAGGGTAATGAAGGATTAGTAATCAAATGTTTGAATATGAAAGGGTTGAAGTATCCTTTAAAATGTAAGTGAATAGAAGAGTGGATTAAAAACCAGAATCCTACAATATGCTGCTTACAAGAAACTCATTTGAAGCAGAGAGATACATATAGAGTAAAAGTAAAATGTTGGAGGAAAATATATTTTGCTTAAGCTAAAGTGTAAAAAGCAGGGGTAGCAATCCTTATCTCAGACAAAGCATCTGAAAAATAGATAGCATTAAAAGAGATAAGGAAGGAAACTTTATCCTCCTAAAGGGTACCATAGACAATAAAGCTATTTCAGTCATGAATCTATATATGAACCCAATGGTCTATCATCCAAATTCTTAAGGAGAAGATGAAAGAACTACAGGAAGAAATAGACCGCAAAACTCTACTAGTGGGAGACCTCAACCTCCTCCTTTAGGATTTATATAAATAGAATCATAAAATAAGTAAGAAAGAAATTAAGGAGGTAATTAGATTGTTAGAAAACTAGATATCTTAGACTTATGGGGGAAATTGAGTGGGGATAGAAAGGAATATACTATTTTCTCTGCAGTACATGGAAATTATACAAACATTGATGATGTACTAAGACAAAAAAAACCCTAATGATCAACTGCAGAAAGGCATAAATAGTGAATACAACTTTCTCAGATCACAATGCAGTAAAACTCACATGCAATATTGAGCCAAGGAGATACAGACCCAGAACCAATTGGAAACTGAATAACTTCATTTTAAAGAATGAGTGAACCAAAAAACAAATTACAGAAATAATCATTTTATCCCTTATAATGACAATAATGAAACAACATTAAAAAAAACCTATGGGATTCACTCAAAGTGGCTCTCAGGGGATATATTATATCTTTCAATGTGTACATGAATAAATTGGAGAAAGAAGAAATCGATGAATTAAAAATGCAACTAAAATTAGAGAAAGTGCAAATTAAAAGTTCCCCATTAAATACCAAATTAGAAATTCTAAAAATTAAAGGAGAAATTTAAAAAATCGAAAGCAAAAAACTATTGAATTAAGAAATAAAACCAAAAGATTTGTAAAACCAATAAAATTGATAAACCTTTGGTTAATTTGATTATAAAAAAGAAAGAAAACCAAATTGCTAGTATCATAAATGAAAAAGGAGAAATCACCAATGAGAAGGAAATTAAAGTCATAATTCATAACTATTTTGCCCAACTCTATGCCAATAAATTTGATAATCTAAGTAAAATGGATTAATATTTAAAAAATATAATTTGCCCAGGTTGAAGGAAGAGGAGATTAAATACCTGAATAGTCCTATCTCAGAAAAAGAAACTCAACAAGCCATCATTGAGCTCCCTAAGAAAAAAATCTCCAGGGCCTGATGGAAAGTAAATTCTACCAAACATTTAAGGAAAAATTGGTGCCAATTCTGTATAAACTGTATAGAAAAATGGGGAAAGATGGAACTCTTCCTAACTCTTTATATGAAACCAATATGGTGCTGATACCTAAACCAGGAAGAATTAAAACAGAGAAAGAAAATTATAGACCTATCTCCGTAATGAATATAGATGCAAAAATCTTAAATAAAATCTTAGCAAAATGATTACAACAAGTTATCACAGGGATAATACATTATGATCAAGTAAGATTTATCCCAGGAATGCAGGGTTGGTTCAATATTAGGAAAACTGTTAGTATACTCAATTATATTAACAACAAACCTATCAGAAATTATATGATTATATCAATAGATGCTGGAAAAGCTTTTGAAAAAATACAGCACTCATTTCTACTAAAAATACTACAGAGTGTAGAAATAAATGGACTGTTCCTCAAAATAATTAGCAGTATCTATCTGAAACCATCAACAAGCATTATATTCAATAGGGAGAGGCTAGAGGCATTCGTAATAAGATCAGGGGTGAAACAAGGGTGCCCATTATCACCACTACTATTCAGTATCATATTAGAAATGTTAGCTTCAGCAATTAGTGAAGAAAAAGAAATTGAAAAAAGTAGAATTGGGAAGGAAGAGAGAAAACTCTCACTCTTTGCAGATGACATGATGGTCTACCTAGAGAATCCCAAGAAATCATCCAAAAAACTACTGGAAACAACAATTTTAGCAAAGTTGCAGGTTACAAAATAAACCCTCATAAATCCTCAGATTTCTATATATGTCTAGCAAGATACAGCAGGAAGAGCTAGAAAGAGAAATTCCATTCAAATAACCTCATACATTATAATATACCTGGGAGTCTATTTGCCAAGACAGACTCAGTAACTTTTTGAAAACAATTATATAACACTTCTCACACAAATTAAATCAGATTTAAATAACTGAGCATATATCAACTGCTCATGGATAGGTAGAGCTTATATAATAAAAATGACAATTGTACCAAAACTAAACTATCTGTTTAGTGCCCTAAAATTCCAAAAAAGTACTTTAATGAGTTAGAAAAAGTTGTAAGTGAATTCATATGGATAAATAAAAGTCAAGAATTTCCAGGAATTTAATGAAAAAAGGTGCAAAAGAAGGGAGCATAGCTCTACCTGATCTAAAATCATATTATAAATCATCAGTCATCAAATCTTTTTAGCATTGGCTAAGAAATAGTGGTGGCCCAGTGGAACAGACTAGGAGCAACAGCAAGAAATGATTATAGTCATCTGCTCTTCAATAAACAGAAAGAGTCCAGCTATTGGGATAAAAACACTCTTTGATAAAAAGTGCTAGGAAAATTGAAACATAGTATGGAAGAAACTTAGATTAGACCAATACCTCACACACTTTACCAAGATAATATCCAAATGGTTACAGGATTTATTCATAAAAGAATATTATAAGCAAATTAGAAGATCAAGGACTAGTTTATCCATCAGATCTATCTAAAGGAGAGTAGTTTATGACTAAGGAACAGATGGAGAAAATCATGAAAAACAAACTAGATGATTTTGATTACATTAAATTAAAAAGCTTTTGCGCAGATCAAACCTCTGTAAGCAAGATCAAAAGGAATGTACTAAATTCGGGAACAATCTCGGGAACTAATGATTCTGACAAAGGAATTATTTCTAAAATATACAGAGTACTGAATCATATTTTTAAAACAAAAAGCCATTCACCAATTGACAAATGGTCAAAGGATATGGAAAGGCAATTTACAGATGAGGAGTTCAAATCAATCCATAACCATAAGAAATATTGCTCTAAATCATTAATTATTAGAGAAATGCCAATTAAAGCTTCTCTGAGGTATCACCTCACACCTGGAAGACTGGCCAATATGACCAGAAAGGATAATGATCATTGTTGGAAGTGTTGTAGGAAATCTGGGACACTAGTACACTGTTGGTAGAGCTGTGAACTCATCCAACCTATCTGGAGAGAAATTTGTGTCTACGCCCAAAGAGCAACAAAAATGAGCATAACCTTTGATCCAGCAATACCACTCCTGGGTGTATATCCTGAAGAGATGATGGAAAAGGGTAAAAATATCACTTGTGGAAAAATATTCATAGCAGTCCTGTTTGTGGTGGCAAAGAATTGGAAATCAAGTAAATGTCCTTCAATTGGGAAATGGCTTAGCAAACTGTGGTATATATTTGTAATGGAACGCTATTGTTCTATTAGAAACCAGGAGGGATGGGAATTCAGGGAAGCCTGGAGGGATTTGTAAGAACTGATGTTGAGTGAGATGAGCAGATCCAGAAAAACACTGTACACACTAACAGCAACATGGGGGTGATGTTCAACCTTGATGGACTTGTTCATTCCATCAGTGCAACAACCAGGGACAATTTTGGGCTGTCTGCAGTGGAGAATACCATCTATATCCAGATAAAGTGCCATTGAGTTTGAACAAAGTTCAAGGAATATTCCCTTTAATTTAGGGAAAAAAAAAACAGACATCTTATTGTCTGATCTTGTTATCTCTTATACTTCCTTAAGGATGTGATTTCTATCTCATCCCACTCAAATTGGATCAATGTACAACATGGAAACAAAATAAAGACTGACAGATTGCTCTCTGTGAGGGAGTAGGGGAGGGAAGTAATATTTGGAGAAAAATTGTAAACCTCAAATAAAATCTTTAATAAAAAAAGATTTATGCTAAATGATTATATATCATTTGAAGCAAGTGTTACAAATCCTAAAAGAGATCTATCATTGCATTATTATTGTGTTTTGGTTTTCTAATACCTGCAATGTTTTATTCACTCCCTACTGTGACCAATATATATTTGCAAGAGTTTGAAGAGGATGTTAAGAGGTCAATATGTGTATGTGAAATTGCTTCTCTCTTGATGAAATTAAATGTGATATACATGTATAGAAACTAATTCATGACATCCTAGCATGAAATGTAATTGGGATAAAAGCAAAGAATTGCATTTAGATTCATAAAATCACCTTTAGTGTGTAGAATGCAAGAATTATAGTCAGGCACACTTTCATAACAGAATTTTTGAAGCAGTATGAGTTTAGAATGAATCAAAATGACGCATTTACAACCACAGTATTTGCAGTCAGCAATATGGAAATCCCTCTATACTGTAGTTTTGTAAAACGGTACTCACAAGAGGACAACAAATAGGGCAAGATGATAGGGAGTCTCCTTCTGGAAAGGCATAATGATAACTAATGGAAATTTCCTATTCCTTAGATTGAATTATGCAGACATTCTACAACTGCCTCTACTCTGCCAACTAGGTGATAAGGAGGATTTTATTTTACTATTAATCAAAATAATGATTCATGCCAAAAAGCAATATTGTGTTAAAGGGCTCTATTTTTTCACTCTGACTGGCATTGAAAAAAGGGGAAAAAAAGACCTCCAAATGCTTTCAGAATCTTCAGTCCTCTCTCAGTTGGAGCTGGCATGGAGCTAAAAACTTTGTTTTCCTCTTGTTCTCATTTCTGTTCATTCATGTTTTAGGACCACCAAATAACTATAACATTATAGGCTTTGAAAAGTCAAAAGAGTGAAACATGAGGAAGTTTGAAAGTTGAGTAGATTTTTTTGACTAGTAAAATGATCTTTGTAGTGACTCTCTGTGAAATGACATAATGCAATTATTTGGCAAGGTAGTTGACAAGGATTCATTCAGTGGTTATTTGGCAGTGAACCTAATGTACTGAATGCTGTGAAGAAATTTGGATTAATTTGGAGCATATTCTCCCGAAGGATTGAATTGATATAAAGACAATGTGCCTCTAGGTATTGGAGTATCTCTCTGTTTCTGTCTCACTCCTCCCTCTCCTTCTCTTTTCTGTCCCTCTCTGTGTCTGCCTCTCCATCTCTGCCTTTTTGTCTGTCTCTCTTTGTCTTTTTCTCTATCTCTCCTCCCTGTCTCTCTCTTTCCTATATTTGAGGCAAAGATGTTTTTGTAACAACTAAATGTCGTAAAAAGGTTAAGTGGAAAAAATATTCTAACTACTGTTGATTAAAACTAAAGATACATACTAGAAAACATCTTAAGCTAATAATCTAAAAGAAATACATACTACTGTTTTTTTGTTCCTTTGCTTTTAATTTTTATTTATTATTTCATTTTTCTCCAGATACATGTTAAATTTTTTGAATATTTATTTTAAAACTTTGAATTGGGGTGGCTAGGTGGGGCAGTGGATAAAGCACTGGCCCTGGAGTCAGGAGTATCTGGGCTCAAATCCAGTCTCAGACATTTAATAATTACCTAGCTGTGTGGCCTCAAGCAAGCCACTCAAACCCATTTGCCTTGCAAAAATTAAAAAACAATAAAAACAAAAAATACTTTTAATTATGAATTATCCTTTTTACTCTGCCCCCCCTTCCTGCTCCTCTCCACTCAACTGAGAAGGTAAACAATTTGATATAGGCTATACATGTGTAGTTATGCACAACATCTCCATAACAGTCATAGAGTGAAAGAAAATATAGAAAAAACTATCAAGAAAAATGAAGTTAAAACAGGTACTTCAATCTGCATCAGATAACACTGGTTCTTTGTAGCAACATTCATCATTAGATTTCAATGTTGTCCTATATCACTGCAATTCTGAGAATAGCTAAGTCATTCACAGCTGATCATCTTTCAATATTTCTGTAATATTGGTTATGTACATTTCATGTGTATCAGCTCAAGTAAGTTTGTCCAGCTTTTTTCCTGATAACTCCTGCTCAACACCTCTTTTATCACAATAACATGGAATCATATTAATATTGTATAATTTGATCTGTCATTTCCAAATTGATGAGTATTCTTTCACTTTCCAACTCATTTCCACCAGAAAAGAGCTGTTATAAATATTTTTGTACATTGAGGTCCTTTTTGTTTTGATAAATCAATTTTGTGATATAGACCTAGTAATGGTTTTAAAGTCTTTAGGGTATAGTTCAAACCTGCTCAACAAAAGACTGAATTGGTTCACAACTCAAATATTTTCCCCACATTCCCTCCAAATTTTGCAATACTTCTTTGTCTAATTAATAAATATAATAATTATGAAATACTACAAAAGTACCTTAATGTGAATATCTCCAATCAATAGTAAATATGAGTATCTTTTCATAGCACTTTGGATAGCATCGATTACTTCATCTGAAAATTGGTCATATGTTTTGATCACTGATCAAACTGAGGAAGGGCTCTTTTACAGATATGTCTCAATTCACTACATAGTTGAGAAATGAGACTTTAACAAGAGAAATTTTCTTCAAATTTCTTTTTCACAATTAGCATTACCAACTTTATCTTTTTTATATTTATTCTATTATGTCTACCCTTTCACCTTCTCCCTCTTAAAAGTGTTTTGCTTTTTCCTACTTCATCTTACAACCTATCCTCATTTCTGCCACCACACTCTTCTCCTATTCCCTTCTCCTCCTATTTTCTTGTAGGGTAAGAAAGATTTATTTCCTTTTTATCTGCATTTATTTTTATTTATTTCCAATTTCAAGTGAAAATAATTTTAAAAATTAATTTTTTAAGATATTGAATTTCACATTTTTCTCCCTTCCATTTCTCCAACCCAAGACAACAAGTAATATGATGTAGGGCATATTATAAATGTACATTATTGTACATTTCTACATGTACATGTACATATAAAATCATATTAAAGATATTTCCATATTAATCATGTTGTAAAAGCAGTATCAGAACAAAAAAGAAGAAAAGAAAGAACAGTTTAATAAAGGGAAAATAGTATGTTTTGATCTCAGTATTCAGACTCTGTAAATATTCAAAAACCTTTTGCATTTGCCAATGGTCACTTTGTTGCTGAGAAGAGCTAAATTGATCATAGTTAATCATTACACAAAGGAACTCTTGTTGTATATGATATTTCCCTGCTTCTTCTCTCTACACTCAGCAGAAGTTAAAGTAAATCTTCACAGGCTTTTCTGAATTTTCTGAATTTCTGTTCATGATCTCTTACAGAACAGTAGTATTCCATCAAATTCATATACCATATGAATCATACCATCATTCAACCACTGCATAATTGATGGAAATCCACTAGGTTTTCACTCCTTTGCCCACACAGAAGAAATTTCTATGAATATTTTTATACATTGAATCTTTTTCCCTTTTTTATACAATTTGAAATTTTACATAAAAACAAAATAAGAAAAACTCAGTTCAAGGGTGGAGGTGTGAGATCTGGGGACTAACCTAAGAACAGTGATGGAAGTGTTTGCTGTGTGTGTGTGTGGTAGGCAGAAGGGAAAACTAGTGTGACAGCCTAAACATCTATCGGGTCACCTTGGTTGCTTTAGAAGACCCAGGCCAAGAATCCCCAGTGTTTTCAGCAGAGTCCTCATATCTCCAGCTGAGACCCCTTCCCCCCAACTTGTTGCTGGTTGGGGGGAGCTTATTTTTCAAGAACAAACACTGAAGCAGACCAGGTGTTTGCAAGTTGACCCAAGGAATGGGAGTGGAAAGCAGAACTGCTCCCAGGTGATTGCTGATTAAGTTAATTTACTTTCTAGCCTGAGGTCCCAGCCCAGATTGTGGGAAGAAAGGCTTAGGGAGTGGGCAACAGAAACCAATGACTCAGACAATCCATAGAAAGCTTCTGGCATCCCTTACTGGCCAGCTCACTGAATAACCTTCTGGAGTTACTAACCCCAGTGAACAAGGCCTCTAAAGATCTCAGCAACAAAGGACCATGAACCATCACCTGCCACACACACATGCACACACACACACACACACACACACACACACACACACACACACGTGCGCGCTCGTGCGCGCAAACAAAACACCAGGGAAAGGAACGGAAATGAATAAAGGTCAGCCCAAAGATGGATCCATTGAATGTTACCTTAAAGATGGATCAACAGATAGAGGAGAATATGAATAGGTTTCCAAGTCAGAAAGACTTCTTAGAAGAGTTCATAAAGGAGTTTAAAAATCAAATTGAAAAACTAGGAAAAGAAATGCAAGAGCAAATGAAAATTATGTAGAGAAAATGAATATCTTACAACAAAAAAACAAATCCTTTGAAAACATAAAAGCTTCTTAGAAATAGAATTGACCAATTGGAAAAGGAGATATAAAAAGTAAATTACAAAAACTCTTCTCTAAAAAAGGTATTGAAATCTGTGGGAAAATCTGACTTCATTAGACCAAGAATCTGTTAAAAAAAATTAAAAAGGGACTTGCAGTCAAGATGGCATAGAAAAGTCAGTCAGTGTGCTAAGGTCTGCTTGCTTTCCCTCAGAAATAATATGAAAGAAATCTCTTAACATAAATTCAATAGACAAAAACCAGAAAAAGAACATCTACCAATAAAGTCTGTCTCAGGGGAGCACATGAGAGACAGGGGCAGAGAGCAGAGAGTCAGCCCAGGGGTGGCATGGTGAAGCTAGAGGCTTTAGCTGTGGCAGCATCTGTCTGGAGAGCCCAGGGGACTGGTCCACAATTTCCAGTACAGATATCTGCAGAGTGTGGCTGAACATGATCCCCTTAGTTTCGGACATGAGCTTCATACTTCAAATGAGCCCTTTTGCCAGAGCCAACATAGTAACAGCCTTCTCACTTCCCCAAGGTCAGGTATGAGCAACAGAGCTCCCTAAACTGAAAAAAGGAGAATAACTACATCACCCCCTCACCCAGCCCTTATTGTTCAAGGATCACAGTATCCAGCT
This sequence comes from Macrotis lagotis, assembly GCF_037893015.1. Taxonomy (NCBI): domain Eukaryota; kingdom Metazoa; phylum Chordata; class Mammalia; order Peramelemorphia; family Peramelidae; genus Macrotis; species Macrotis lagotis. The sequence continues at coordinate 574,330,366 of NC_133666.1, forward strand.
GCCCTCCCTATCCCCTCTAGGCCTAGGGAGAGGGCTTAGAAGCAAGGTCACAGATACTCCAGATAAAGCAACCAGTACCCTCCACTGGTCAGCCCTCTTGGAGGTATTAAACCCAGTCAGCAAAGCCTCTAGGATTTCATACACCAAAGATCTATGAATCAGTCCCCCGCCCCAATACAAGATCTTAAGAAAATGAAGAAAGGTCATCAGAAGGGGACCCCATTGAAAACTACTTTGAAAGCAAAGATCCTAATGCAGAGAGAGATCTAGAACTTCCGAGGAGAATATGAATTGGTCTCCAGTCCAGAAATGCATCCTAGAAGGAATCAGGAAGGAGTTTAAAAATCAATTGGAAAAATTGGGAAAAGAAACTCAAGAGAAAATTAACACCTTGCAAGAGAAAATTAACATCTCAAAACAGGAAAATTAATCCTTGGAAAATACAATTGGACAAATGCAAAAAGAAAATAATTCTCTCAAAATCTCAATTGGGCAAATGGAAAACTTCAAAAATAAAACTGACAGTGGAAAAGGAGTTGCCAAAGGTAAATGAAGAAAATTCTTCTCTTAAAATATGAATGGAATATGTGAAAACTAATGCCTTCATGAGACAAAAAGAATCTTTAAAAAAAAACAAAAAATCAAAAAATAGAAGAAAATGTGCAATATTTCTTTGGCAGAAAAACTGACCTCAAGAATAGATCTAGAGGAGATATCATAAGAATCATTGGACTTCCTGAAAACACAGGGGAAAAAAAACCTGGACACAATATTATAGGATTTAGTCATGGAAAACTACCCTGATATCATGGAACCAGATAGCAAAATAGTTATTGAAAGAATACATCAATCCCCTCTGTAAAGGGATCCTAAAATGAAAACACCAAGGGATTTTGTGGCCAAATTCAAGAACTATCAGATAAAAGAGAAAATCCTCTATGCAGTCGGAAAGGAACATGTTAGACACCAAGGAGTCACAGTTAGAATTACACAGGACCTGACTACATCAACATTAAGGGATCAAAGGGTCTGACATGCAATATTCCATAGATCAAGTGAACTTGAAATGTACTTTAGAATTCACTATTGGGCAAAATGGAGCCTTCACTTCCAGGGGAAATGATGGACATTTAATGAAATAGGAGACATTCAACTTTTCCTAATGAAAAGACAAGAGCTAAATAGAAAATTTGGACTTCAAACAGGAGATTCAAGAGACATATGAAAAGTCAAGAAAAAATGATAATAAAAAAAAAGAAACAACTATCCAATAGGATGAAACTGGCTATATCCCCACCTGGGAGAAAGATTCCCATAAATCTCAAGGATTGTAATTATATTAGAGAGAATGTACTTAGCCAGAAGTAATGGACACTTATGACTTATCTGTGACTCTGATAGAATGATTTAAAAACAATATCTCTTTAAAAAGAGGGACAATAAAGAGACAGGAGGATGGAGGAGAATGAATGGGGTAAATCACATTACAATAAAAGATACAAAGAGCCTATTGGAATAAGTTAACATACACACACTCAGTTAAGTTAAGAAACATATCTTACCTTTCAAGTACTAAAAGGGGAAAGGGAGAGATGGTTAGGAAAAGAGTAACTAAGAAAAGGAATAAGAGTCCAGGGAAAAGAAAGGGAAGAGGGGTTACATAGAAAGAAGAAAACTGACTGAAGGTGGTAGTATTCAATAACAGAGTACTTGGGAAAATGGATAAAGTGAAAAAAGGGGGAAAGTATAAGTAGAGGGAAGATAGCATGGAGGGCAATAAAGAGTTAGTAATTATAACTTTGAATGTGAATAGGATGAACTCTCCCATAAAACATAAAGGAATATCAGACTGGATCAAAAGCCAGAAACCTACAATATGCTGCTTACAAGAAATTTATATGAAGCAGAGTGATGCATACAGAGTAAAGGTTAAAAGGTTGGAGCAAAATATATTTTGTTTCAGTTGGAGTAAAAAAAAAATCTTATTTCAGACAAAACAGCTAAAAATAGACCTCATTAAAAGAGATAAGGAAGGAAACTATATCCTTCTAAAATTTACTAGAGACAATGGAGCATTTTCAATACTAAATATGTATGCATGAAGTAGTATAGCATCCAAATGCTTTTTGTTATAGAAATTATTTAATTTATTATTTATTTTGAGCTTTACAATTTTTCCCCTACTCTTGCTTCCCTTGCCTCACCCCCATAAAAGGCAGTCTGATAATCTTTACATTGTTTTCATGATATACATTGATCTATGTTGAAAGTGATGAGAGAGAAATCATATCCTTAAGGAAGAAAATGAAGTATAAGAGATAACAAGATTACATAGTAAGGACACTTTTATTTAAATTAAAAGTAACAGTCTTTGGTCTTTGTTCTAACTCCACAATTATTTCTCTGTATATAGATGGCATTCTCCATTGCAGTTACCCCCAAATTTTGCCTGATTGTTGTACTGATGGTATGAGCAAGTCCATTGAGGTTGATTATCACCCCCATTTTGCTGATAGGGTATACAATGTTCTTCTGGTTCTGCTTATGTCACTCAGCATTAGTTCGTGCAAATATTTCCAGGCTTCTCTGAATCCCCAATGCCCCTGTTTTCTCATAGAACAATAGTGTTCCATCACATACATATATCAGAGTGTGTTAAGCCATTCCCCAAGTGAAGATCATTCAGTTAATTTCCATTTCTGTTCTACCACAAACAGGACTCCAAGGAATATTGTAGCACAAGGGATGTTTTGACCCTTTTTCATAATCTCTTCAAGGTATTCTTCAGTAGGTATTGCTGGATCAAAGGGTATGCACATTTTTGTTACCATTTGGGCATAATTTCAAAGTGCTCAACAAAAAGTTGGATGAGTTCACAGCCCCAACAGCAATGTGTTAGTGTCCCAGATTTCTTATATCCCTTCAAACGTTGATCATTGTCCTTGTAATATTAGCCAGACTAAGAGTTGTGAGGTGGTACCTCAGAGATACTTTAATTTTATTTTCTCCAATAAGTAGTGATTTAGATAAATTTTTCATATTACTATTGATTGCTTTGATTTCCTCATCTGTAAATTGCCTTTTCATATCATTTGACCATTTGTCAATTGGGGAATGGCTTGTTTTCTTAAAAATATGACTCAGCATTCTCTATATTTTAGAAATGAGTACTTTGTCAGACATATTAGTTGTAAAAATTGTTTTCCAAATTATTACATTTCTTTTGAGGTTTTTTACAGTTGTTACAATTCATGTTATAGTTTCATGTAATCAGAACTGTCTAGCTTGTTTTTAATGATGTTCTCCATCTCTTCTTTGGTCATAAACTGCTTCTGTTTCCATGAATCTGACAGGTAAAGTATTCCTTGATCTAGTTTGCTTACAATATTGGGGTTTTTTACATCTAAATAAATATCCATTTTGATCTTTTCTTGGTATAAGGTGTGAGGTGTTGGTCTAATCTTAGTTTCTTCCATACTAACTTCCAATCTTCCCAACAGTTTTTATCAAAGAAAGAGATTTTATCCCAATAGCTGGACTCTTTAGATTTATCAGAGAGAAGATTACTATAATCATTTCCTGCTTTTGCACCTAGTCTATTCCACTGACCCACCTCTATTTCTTAGTCAATACCAGACAGTTTTGATGACTGATGCTTTATAATATAATTTTAGATCTGGTAAGTCTAAGCTGCCTTCTGTTTTTTTTTTTATTGAATTTTATTTTTAATTGAATCCCTGGGAATTCTTGATTTTATTTTTCCATATGAATTTACTTACAATTTTTCCCTAACTCATTAAAATAAATTTTTTGGACTTTTGATTGTTAGTGCACTAAGCTAGCAATTTAATTTTGGTAGAATTGTCATTTTGCTATATCAGCTCAACCTATCCATGAGCAGCTTATATTTGTCCAATTAATTAAATCTGATTCTATTTGTGTGAGAAGTGTTTTCCAAGTTTCTGAGTCTGCCTTGGCAGGTAGCCTCCCAGGTATTTTATGTTGTCTGATGTTGCTTTGAATGGAATAGGATGAACTCTCTCATAAAACATAAAGGAATATCAGACTGCATCAAAAGCCAGAAACCTACAATATGCTGCTTACAAGAAATTTATATGAAGCAGACTGATGCATACAGAGTAAAGGTTAAAAGGTTGGAGCAAAATATATTTTGTTTCAGTTGAAGTAAAAAAAATTCTTATTTCAGACAAAACAGCTAAAAATAGATCTCATTAAAAGAGATAAGGAAGGAAACTATATCCTTCTAAAATTTACTAGAGACAATGGAGCATTTTCAATACTAAATATGTATGCATGAAGTAGTATAGCATCCAAATGCTTTTTGTTATAGAAATATTTAATTTATTATTTATTTTGAATGGTCTCAGATAGATACTGTTTGTTATTATAAGGAACAATCCATTTATTCGTACATTCTCTAGTGTTATTAGTAGGAAAGGGTGCTGTATTTTGTCAAAAGATTTTTCAGCATCCATTGATATAATCATATGATTTCTGATAGATTTCTTATTGATATAGTTAATTTTACTGACAGTTTTCCTACTATTGAACCAATGATGCATTCCTGGGATAAATCCTACTTGGACATAATGTACTATTCTAGTTATAACTTGCTGTAATAATTTTGCTAAGATTTTATTTAAGATTATAACTGGTTGTAATAATTTTGCTAAGATTTTATTTAAGATTTTCCCATTTATATTCATCAGGGGGTTAAGTCTTTAATTTTCTTTCTCTGTTTTAACTCTAACTGGTTTAGGTATCACCACCGTATTGGTATCATAGAAAGAGTTAGGCAGGGTTCTGTCTTCACCTATTTTTTCAAGAGTTTATATAGAATTGGAACCAATTGTTCCTTAAATGTTTGATAGAATTCACTCGTGAATCCATCTGGCCCTGGAAATTTTTTTCTTAGGGAGTTCAATAATTACTTGTTGAATTTCTTTTTCTGAGATAGGGTTATTTAGCTATTTAATTTCTGCTTCATTTAACCTGGGCAACTTAATTTTTTCATAAATTTCTCTCCTATCTAATATCTCCTAATAATCTATTTACCTCCTGAACTTGCTTTTTGTTTATTTTATGATTAGATTCATCTAAATTTGAGAGTGGGAGGTTGAGATCTCCCACTTGTGGTGTTTTGCACTCTATGTCTTCCTAGAAATCCTTTAACTTCTCCTCTAAGAATCTGGATGCTATACCATTTGGTACATACATATTTAGTATTGAAATTACTTTATTATCTATGCTACCTTTTAGGAAGGTGCACTTTCCTTCCTTATCTCTTTTAATGATATCTAGTTTTGCAGCCACTTTTTATGAGATAAAGATTGCTATCCCTGCTTTTTTTAATTTAGCAGAAGCAAAAGATATTTTGCTCCAACCTTTTACCTTTTCTCTATATGTATCTCTGCTTCAAATGAGTTTATTGAAGCAGCATGTTGTAGGATTCTGATTTTTAATCCATTTTTGCTATTCATTTGCATTTTAAGGAAGAATTCATCCCATTCCCATTCAAAGTTATAATTACTCTCTTTATTGCCCTCCATGCTATCTTCCCCTCTCTTTATTTTTCCTCTTTTTTCACTTTATTCATATTCCCCAGTAGTTTTTTTCTGAATATCACCACTTTGAATGTGTTTGCCCTCCTATGTACCACCCCATCCACTTTATTTCCCCTTTACCTTTGCCACTTCTTTCTTTCCTTCCTTCTGTTAGTTCTGCTTTTCCTCCCCACTCCACTTTCCCCCCTTTTAGTACTTGAAAGGTCAGATAATTTTCTTAACTTAACTGAGTCTGTTTTTGTTAAGTTTATGATAAATCTGATCAGATTAAGATTCAGGTGGTTCTCACCTCCACCATTCTTCCACTCTATTACAATTGGTCCTTTGTATCTCTTAATGTAATGAGATTTATCCCATTCAGTCTTCTCCATCCTTGTCTCCATGCTGTCCCCTTTTTAAGGAGTTATTGTTTTAAATAATTCTATCTGAGTCACAGAAAAGTCATGAGTGTCCTTCATTTCTGGCTAAGTATATTCTCTCTAATAGAGTTTTTTTTTTTTCGTAGTAGGGTTACAGCTAGTCTCTTTTGTTTTTTTGTTCCAAGGCAATGGGGTTAAGTGGCTTGCTGAAGGCCACATGGCTAGGCAATTAAGTGTCTGAGGTTGGATTTGAACCCAGGTTCTCCTGACTCCAAGGCTGATGCTTTATCCACTGTGCCACCTAGCAACCCCATAGTCTCATCTTATTTGATAGCAGTTTCATGGATAAATCATGAGTGTCCATCACTTCTGGCCAAGTGTATTCTCTCTAATAGAGTTACAATGCTCAAGAATTTTGAGAATCTTTTTTCCAGGTGGAGAAATAGCCAGTTTTAACTTATTGGAAAGCAGTTTTTTTAATCTTTACCCTTTTTTAACCCTTTCAAGTGTCTCTTGAGCCTCTTCTGTGATATCCAAATTTTATATTTAGCATAATTCCAAATTGCTCTCCAAAAAGGTCACATAGGTTCACAGCTCCACCAACAATGTATTAGTGTAAAAGATTTCTCACATCCCTTCCATCATTGTCCTTTCTGGTCATATTGGCCAGTCTGAGAGGTGTGAGGTGGTACCTCAGAGATGTTTTAACTTGTATTTCTCTAATAATTAGTGATCTAGGGAAATTTTTCATATCACTATTGCTTTGATTTCCTCACCTATAAATGGACTTTGCATATCCTTTAAACATCTGTCAATTGGGGGATGACATATCTTTTTTAAAAAAAATTGACTCAGTTCTCTGTATATTTTAGAGATGAGTCCTTCATCAGAAACACTAGTCGTAAAAATTGTTTCACAATTTGTTACATTTTTTTTATCTTGGTTACAGTGGGTTTGTCTGTACAAAAGCTTTTTAATTTAATGGAATCAAAATTATCTAGTTTATTTTCAGTGGTGTTCTCCATCTCTTCTTTGGTCATAAATTGCTTCCCTTTCCATATATATATAATAGGTAAGCTATCCTTTATTTTCCTACTTTGCTTATAATATTGTTTTTCAAGTCTAGATCCTGTATCCATTTGGATCAGGGTGTGAGTTGTTGGTCTAATCCAAGTTTCTTCCATAATAACTTCCAATTTCCCCAACAGTTTTTAATCGAAGAGAGAAATTTTATTCTAATATCTGGACTTTTTGGATTTATCAAATAGAAGATTACTATAATCATTTCCTGCTATTATACCTAGTTTATTCCACTGATCCACTAGTCTATTTCTTAGCTAATACCAGACAGTTTTGATGACTGATATTTTATAATATAATTTTGGATCTGGTAGGGCTAAGCCTCATAATTTTGTACTTAAAAAAATAAATCCCTGTAAATTCTCAACTTCTTAATTCTCCATATGAATTTTCTTACAATTTTTTTTCTAACTCCTTAAAGTAATTTTTTTGGAATTTTAGTTGGTAGGACACTAAACAAGTAATTTAATTTTGGTAGAATTGTCATTTTTATTATATTTGCTCTGCCTATCCATGAGCAGTTCATATTTGCCCAGGTATTTAAGTCTGATGTTATTTGTGGAAGAAGTGTTTTGTAATTATTTTCAAAAAATTTCTGAGTCTGTCTTGTTAGGTAGACTCCCAGATATTTTATAGTGTCTGAAGTTACTTTGAATGGCATTTCTCTTTCTAGTTCTTTCTGCTGCATCCTGCTAATCATCTATAGAAATATTGAGGATTTATGAGAGTTTATTTTATATCCTGTGACTTTGTTAAAGTTGCTAATTATTTCTATTTGTTTTTTTACATGATTTCTTGGGATTCTCTAAGTATGCCATCATGACATGTGCCAAGAGGGAGAATTTTGTCTATTCCTTCCCAATTCTAATTCCTTCAATTTTTTTCTTCTATTATTGCTGAAACTAACATTTCTAATATGATATTGAATAGTAATGGTGATAATGGAAATCCTTGCTTCACCCCTGATCTTTGGAATGCCTGTAGCCTATCCCCATTGAAAATATTGCTTGTTGATGGTTTCAGATAGATACTGTTTATTATTCTAAGGAACAATCCATTTTTTCCCACCTCTCTAGTAGAAATGGGAGCTGTATTTTATCAAAACCTTTTTCAGCATCCCTTGATATAATCATATGATTTCTGATATGTTTGTTATTGATATAATTAATTATACTGGAAGTTTTCCTAATATTGAACCAACCAACCCTCCCTGCATTCCTATGATAAATTCTACTTGGTCATAATGTATTATCCTAGTGATAACTTGTTGGAGTCATTTTGCTAAGATTTTATTAAAGATTTTCGCATCTATACTCATCAAGGAGATAGGTCTATAATTTTCTTTCTGTTTTAACACTTCCTCATTTAGGTATCAGCACTATATTGGTGTCATAGAAAGACAAAGAATTCTATCTTCACCTATATTCCCAAAGAGTTTATATTGAATTGGAACCAAATGATCCTTACATGTTTCATTGTGAATCTACCTGGCCCTGGAAACTTTTTCTTAGAGAGTTCAATAATGACTTGTTAAATTTCTTTATCTGAGATTGAGTTAGTTAGGTATTTCAATTCCACTTTGTTTAACCTGGGCAACTTATAGTTTTGTAAATATTCATCCATTTCACTTATACTATCAAATTTATTGGAATAGAGTTGGGCAAACTAATTCTGAATTTTACTTTAATTTCCTCTTCAATGGTGGTGAGTTTGATTTATGATTTATGATACTAGCAATTTGTTTTTCTTCTTTTTTTAAACCAAATTGACTAGAGGTTTATCAATTTTTATTGTTTTATTCATAAAATAAGCTCTTGATTTTATTTATTAGCGCAATAGTTTTCTTACTTTCAATTTTATTAATTTCTCCTTTAATTTTTAGAGTTTCTAATTTGGTATTTAACTGCGTGTTTTTAATTTGTTATTTCTCAATAGTTTTAATTGCATATTTAGTTCAATGATTTCCTCTTTCTCTAAATTATTCATATGAGCATTTAAAGATACAATATATCCCCTGATAGTTGCCTTGAGTGCATCTCATAGGTTTGGTTATGGTTGTTTCATTATTGTCATTATATAGGATCAAATAATTAATTATTTCTAAAATTTGTTGTTTGATCCACTCATTCTTTCAAATGAAATTATTTAGTTTCCAATCAGATTTGTTTCTATATCTCCCTGGCCAAATATTGCATATGAATTTTTTTGCATTATGATTTAAGAAAGATTGCCTTTTACAATTGAATATTAGGTTTTTATGCCCTTGTACATTGTCAAATTTTAAGTGCCAGGTACTGCAGAAAAGAAGGTATGTTCCCTTCTATCCCCATTAAATTTTCTCCATAAGTCTATCACATACAGGTTTTCTAACAATCTATTTAGCTCCTTATTTTCCTTCTTGTTTATTTCATAGTTAAACTTATTTAAATCTGAGAGTAGGAGGTTGAGGTCTCCATCTAGTAGAGTTTTGCTATCTATGTCTTTCTGTAACTCCTTCAAATTATCCACTAAGAGTTTGGATGCTATAACATCAGGTGCATACACATTTAGTTTTGAAATTACTCTATTGTCTATGGTACCTTTTAGGAGGATATACTTTCCTTCCTTATCTCTTCTAATTATATCTATTTTTGCAGATTCTTTTTATGAGATAAGGATTGCTACCCATGCTTCTTTCACTTCAGCTGAAGCAAAATGCATTTTGCTCCAACCTTTTACTTTTATTCTATATGTATCTTTCTGCTTCAAATGAGTTTCTTATAAGCAGCATATTGTAGGATTCTGGTTTTTAATCCACTCTGCAATTGGCTTATCTTTTAAAGGAGAGTTCATCCCATTCACAAAGTTATCATTACTACCACTTTATTTAGCTCCATGTTATCTTCCCTCAGTTTGTATTTTTCCTCTTTTTTCCCTTTATCCATATTCCCCAGTGCTTTTCTTCTGAATACCACCACCTTCAGTGTGTTTTCCCTCCTGTAGCCAACCCCCTCCACTTTTTATCTCCTTTCCCTTTGCCCCTCATTCCTTCCCTTCCTTCTGTTGATTTCCCCTTTCCTTCCCCTCCCCTTTTCCCCTTTTAACATTTTAAAGGGTAAGATAAGTTTCTTAACTTAACTGAGTGTATGTATGTTAAGTTTAAGCTAAATCTAGTCAGGGTTAGATTCAGGTGCTTCTCATCTCCTCCCTTCTTCCCCCTATTGCAATTAATTCTCTTAATGTAATTATATTTGTACCCCTTAATGTAATGAGATTTGCCCCATTCATTCTCCTCCATCCTCCCATCTCTTTGCTGTCCTCCTTTTTCAGGAGTTATTGTTTTTAAATCATTCTATCTGAATCACAGAAAGTTCATGAGTGTACATGACTTCTGGCTATTCTCTCTATTAGAAGTACTATTATTGAGTGTTATTAGACTCTTTCTTCCAGGCAAGGACATGTCCAGTTTCATCTTATTGTATAACAGTTTCTCTAATAAGTCATGTGCATCCATCTCTTCTGGCTAATTAAATTCTCTCTAATATATTTAAAATTCTTGAGAGATGTTAAAGTCTTTCTTCCAGGTAGGGATATTGCCAGTTTCACATCATTTGATAACAATTTTTCCCTCCTCCCCCTTTTCTTTACTTTTACCTTTCCATGTGTCTCCTGAGTCTTTTGTTTGAAGTACAAATTTTCTATTAAGCTCTGGTCTTTTCATCAGAAAAAGATGAAAGTCAATTTCATTAACTGGCCATCTTTTGCCCTGGACAAAAGGCTCAGTTTTACCATGTAATGGATTCTTGGCTGCATTCCAAGTTCCCTTGCTTTTTAGAATATTGCATTCCAGGCCGTTCAATCCCTTAATGCCAATGCTGCCAGGTCCTGTGTAATCCTACTGTGTCTCCTTGGTATTTAAACTGTTTCTTTCTGACTGCTTGCAGTATTTTGTCTTTTCTCTGATATTTCGGGAACTTGGCTATAACATTCTTTGATGTTTTCACTTTGAGATTCCTTTCCAGAGAGCATCATGCATTTTTTTCAGTAACTATTTTGCTCTCTAGTTCCAAGTTATCAGGGTAGTTTTCCATCATTAATTTCTGTAATATTGAGTCCAGGCTTTTTTCCTTCTTCATTGTTTTCAGGAATACCAATAATTTTTAGGTTAACTTTTCTCAATCTATTCTCAAGGCCAATGGTTTTTCTGATGAGGTATTTTACATTTTTTCCTAAAATTAAATTTGGTAGTTTTATTTAACAAATTCTTGTTGTCTCATGAAGTCATTGGTTTCCACAGAGTTCATTCTTTTTTTGGGGGGGGAGATTTTTCTTAATTTACCTTTATTTTTAGATTCTTCAAGGGTTTCCCAAGGCCACATGACTAGGTCATTATTAAGTATCTGAGGCAGGATTTGAACCCAAGTACTCCTGACTCCAAGGCAGGTGCTCTATCCACTGTGCCACCTAGTCACCCCTTCATTTACCTTTTGCAAATTCTTTTCCAGTTGGGCAATTCTATTCTTGTGAGAACTTTCTTTTTGATCATTTGAGGTTATGAGAGAATTATTTTCCTTTTTCATCTGTCCAATCGTATTTTCCAAGTATTTGTTTTCTTGTTGCAAGTTAATCTCTCTTGGTTTTTTTTTTTTCAAAATTTTTCCAAATGATTTTTAAACACCATGCTGATTTCTTCAATGAAATCTTTCTGTGCTGGAGACCAAATCATATTCCCCTCAGGGGTTCTACATTTCTGTGAATTCAGACCTTCGAAAAATTTTTCTATGGGCCCTCCCTTTTTCACTGGCCTTTCTTCATTTTCTTAAGATCTTGTGTTGGGGGAGGGACTGGTTCTCAGATGTTTGGTACTGAGATCCCTAGAGTCCTTACACATTGAGTGTAATATCTCTAGCTGGCCAGTAGCGGGGTTGGAGGCTTTGCCCACTGAATGGCTAGTAGGGGCTGTTGGAAGAATTTCTCACTGAATATAATATCTCCTCCCAGCCAGTACGGGGTGCTAGAAGCTGGAACCTACCCTCCAGATCTTCTTGTAAGTCCCATACTGTCAGTCCCACAGTCAGGCTTCCATGCTTTAGTTGTTTCCCAGAGTGAAGTGGTTCACACAGTGCAAGCCACCAGGGCTGGTCTTATGGCTCTAGCCCCTCCCCAATTGGCTGTCCTTGCTCTGTACTTGCCACAACCCAGTTCCCAGAGGACAGATGTTGAGGTAAATATTCTTTTCCTAGCTTCTTTTCCTGGGTTTTGTCAATAGGACTTCCATTAAGAGGTCTGTTTCATGTTGTTTATGAGTGAAGATCAGGAGACCTTAGCACAGGGCTTCTCTCTGCCATCTTGGCCAGAAGATCTCTTGTATTGCTTTCTAAATATGCTTATGTTCAGCAAGAATAATTAAATATTGAGAATGCTGGTTGCAGAACTAGTGACTTTAGGATAGCAACAATAGCCATAGTAATAATTATAGAAAATGAAGCTATTATATAACATATTATATTAGATTTAAAATGTCAATGAATAGTCATTATTTCATTAGAATATATTGACATTCCTCTTTGTAAGAGAAATGAAGATCAAGAATGACCACCTTTTTGAATACCTGAGCTGTAGTGAAAGAGAAAGTCACGGGAATTTGCCAGGTTGAGGAAGTAAGGGGTTAGGGTATTTGGAGAATGTATCACTATGTATCACCCTTAGGGTGAAGACAGGTGTTGAACAACATGGAAAATCTATGAGAGATACAATAAACAGATTGAGGAAAGACAAATATAATTCTAATGGCCTGTAAATGACAGCTTCAAGAATCTTGATTGCATGGTAAAATATTGATTAAATGAATCTAAGAGGACAAGAGATCATTGTATTACTAAAGAAAATACCTAGAAGTGACAATATAAAGAATATTTCTCCTCATATACTAGAATTTCTGGGAAAGATTCAGTTTTTCCTGACTATATCTAGATCAAAATGTCTCTGCATTTAAGTAGACTTTAAGATATAATTTCTCAAACTAATCTTAAATTTGCCTAATATTTAAAATCTTTGGAAAAGGAAAATAAATCAACATTCACACTTGAAAAACTACCTAACATACAAAATCAATCATTCATGAGTCATTTCCATTGATACAAAATAAATATGTAAAATACCAAAGATTTGCATTATAGATAAATAATTTATTTTACTCTCCCAGAAGTTTTGTACTTAACACATGACACTTTTTTTTAGGTTTTTGAAAGGCAATGGGGTTAAGTGGCTTACCCAAGGCCACACAACTAGGTAATTATTAAGTGTCTGAGGCCTGATTTGAACCCAGGTACTCCTGACTCCAGGGCCAGTGCTCTTTCCACTGTACCACCTAGCCACCCCATGACACTTCTTTTATGGAATTGCTAAGGAATCTTGCATTTTACTCTTAAGCCACATATTGCAGGAACATTAAAAATTCAGGAAGTGTTAGGTTTTCATCTATACTGAGAAGATGTTTTAGGGGCTTTCTTCTCATAGTAAACCAGCTTCCATTTCCAGAGGTTTTTGATCTTTTGAATTTAAAAAGTTTCTGGAAAGTCTCAAACAATCATATGAATGCCTCCTTTCATTCTTTATGTGTTGAAACAACCATCTAAAGAAGAACCCAAAGACTTTAAGTATACTTCTAGGTTTTTCTGGGTTAGCACATATGCTAAGGGTGAGCAGACATTATAGGTTACAGGAGTGAGGAGTCAAAAGCTCCCCTTATCCTTACATAGACAAAGTTCAAGAGACAATTGTCAGAATCTTATGTCAGTTCTTATTCTAAACACTTCCATACAACTTCCTTTGTTTTTTTAGGAGTGCTAAAGTACCTTCACATTATTCCTCTTGTCTATTTCATTGTTTCTCCTTTTTGTTTTATATACTAAGTCAATAATCCTTTATCAAGAACCTACTATGTATCGATCAGTTTGTTAAATTCTGGGTTAACAAAAAGACAAAAGGCAATCTATGCTCTAAAAAGTTCATGTACCAATAAGAAAATGGCACTAATTTCTGGTCATATATATATTCTCAAGAATACATTTCATTTTATAGCACAAGTATCACTACAATCTTTCAATAAACATCTATAAACATTTCCAATATAGAAGCATTGCTACACATATGGAACAAAATATAAATACAGACATACCTAGGCATTTACATATGTGTCAATTTGTAGGTATGCTTGTGTATACATACACACAGACACACACATGTATATATGTATATTTGCAATTAGATAAATAGATAGATAGATAGATAGATAGATAGATAGATAGATAGATAGATGTGTACATGTCCATGTCTAGGATTTCCTTTATATATTTATATAGAAATATGTTATAAAAATACATATTTCTATTGAAATATAGAAAGAAGATATTTGATAGAGAAACACAAATTAGATCAATAGAAAGATGAATAGATAGAAAGAAATATAGGTAGATTTCCTGTCCTCTTTGAGCTGAAATTTTCCATCATAAGTTTATCACTATGGTAAACTTGGTAACTTTTCCCATTACTTGACAATTAAGGTTAATCATACTTTAGAAAATTTTGCTTCACATAGAGAATATTGTTAATAGAATACATTTATAATTAGTAACAATAGGTAACAGGTAATTCAACTGTTTTCATGGATCTGTGAAGGATATCATGTTATAAATTCACAAGAAGTTCTGTCTTTTTTTGTGTTGTTCTTATAATCATAGCAGATATAATTTAACCATTATAATTCTCAACTATCTCTTCCTCCCCACATTCATTTTCTTTTTTTCTTCTTGTAGCTTACTTTTTTATATTATTACAAAAATCTTTTTGTGAAAGTACACATAAAACCCTCTCCACCCAAAAAAAGAGAGAATTTTCAAGAGAAATGAAATGAGAGGGGGAAAATTTATTTCAGTCTGTGGTCAGATTCTATTGACTATGTCTGGGATGAGATGCCTTCTTTACCATAAGTCTGCTAGAGAAGTTGTTTCAATATCTTTTCCCACAGTCACTTTTTCTAGCTCTATTTCAATGCATTCTATTCTTCCCCATTCTTGTTTTTTTTTAGGTTTTTGCAAGGCATACGGGGTTAAGTAGCTTTCCCAAGGCCACAGAGCTAGGTAATTATTAAGTGTCTGAGACCACATTTGAACCCAGGTATTCCTGACTCCAGGGCTGGTGCTTTATCCACTATGTCACCTAGCCGCCCCTTCCCCATTCTCTTTCTTTCTACTCTCTCTCTTCTTTTACTCTGTCCCTCCTCAGAAGTATTTTGTATCTTATTACCCTCTCCCAATATCTTCCCTCTCTTCTGTCACCTACTCCCCCACCCCCCCCCTTCTCCCTTATCCCATCTCTTTCATCTTATTTTTCTCTAGGGTTAGAAAGATTTCTATACCCTATTAAGTGTGTGTTATTTCTTCACTGATTTGAATACACACACACACACACACACACACACACACACACACACACACACACACACACATACACACACACACATATATATATATATATATATATATATATAATTATTTCTTCCAAATGCTCTTATAAATGAGAAGGTTCATAGTAGTTATCATTATCTTTCTCCCATGCAGGAATGCACACATTTCAGCATAATTAAGTTTCTCATAATTTGCCCTTCTAATCTACTCCCCATTCTTCCCCTGAGTCCTGTACGTGGAGATCAAACTTCCTATTCATTTCTGAAGATTTCAATAGGAAAGTTTGAAAATACCCTGTTTCAGTGAAAATCCATCTTTTCCCCATAAAGAGGATGTTCAGTTTTGTTGGATGTTTCATTCTCATTTGTAAACCAAGTTCTTTTGCCTTCTGGAATATCATATTCCAATCCCTATGAGCCCTTAATATCAATGCTGCCAAATCTTATGTTATCCTGACTGTAGAGTCATTGCAGTTGAATTGTTTATTTCTGCAAGTTTGTAGTATTTTCTCTATGATTTGGGAGTTTTTGAATTTGGCAATAATATTCTTGAGAGTTTTTCTTTTGGGATTTCTTTCAGGAGGTGATCAGTGGATTCCCTAAATTTATGTTTTACCCTCTGTTACTAGGATCTCAGGGAAATTTTGCTATATTATTTCTTGAAAGATGAAGCCTAGGCTCTTTTCCTGTTATGAATTTCAGGTAGTCCAATACTCTTTAAATTATCTCTCTTGGATCTATTTTCTAGGTCAGTTGTTTTTCTAATGAAATATTTCACACTTTCTTCTATTTTTTTCTTCTTTTGGTATTGTTTCTTGATTTCTCTCAAGGTCATCAGCTTACTTTGGTTCCATTCTATGTTTTAAAGAATTATTTTCTTCAGAGAGTTTTTTTCATCTCTTTTTTCCTGTTGACCAATTCTGCTTTTAAGACCTTCTTCTCTGTATTTGCCTTTTGGGTTGCTTTTTCCAACTGACCTAAACTGGTTTTTAATATGTTATTTTCTTCACTATTTTTTGTATTTTTTTCATCAAACTGCTTACTTGTTGTTCATGATTAACCTATATCACACTCATTTCTCCCCATGTTTTTCCTCTATCCCTTTTAATTGTTTTTCAAAGTCATTTTGAACTTAACCATAGCCTGAGTTCATTTCCTTTTCCTCTTAGAGACTTTGAAAACAGAAGTTTTAACTTTGTCATCTTCTGAGTGTGAATCGTGATCCTCCATGGATTCGAAATAATTTTCTTTGGTCAGGTCCTTCTTTTTCCACTTTTTGCTCATTTCCTCAGTCTATGACTGATTTACTGCACCTCCAAGACTTTGAAGCATTTTGGGAACACCCCAGTTGGACTTTAATTCCTCCAAGGTCTTATGAGAGGCTCTGACTGCTCTCTTGCCTGTGGTCTGGTCTGTGGATGACCACAAGTCCTCCCCTCCACTCTGGGGCTGCAATGAGGGTCCTTGTTCTTCTATGGGAGTATGGGGGCCCAAACTGCAACCTGGATCTGAGTATGAGCAAACAGCAGAGTCCTGCCCTAGGGATAGCAGAGAGACCTTTGCAGTCTTTCCTCACCCCCTTTCTGAGCTGAGTGCTCTGGAAGTGCTGGTTGGCTCCTCAGGTTCCTACCTCAGATTCCCATCTCTGAGGCCAGTGCCAGTTGGAACTCCATGCTCACTCTGGTGCACAGAGTTCTCTCACTGACACTTCAAACCATCCCTGGTGTTTCCTGGGTTAAGAGGTCTGGAAACTGCCCCCTTTGCCACAGACACATATATCTCCAGAGACCCAGGTGCCCTGCAGGCTGGAAGGCTGGACTAGTTTGCTCTGTCTGGCTGTGCTGTGGCTCTTTCCAACTCTGGTCCTGGTGAAATAGACCTTTCCCATGGATCTTCTAAGTTGTCTTTGGCTGAGAAATTATATCACTCAGTCTTTAAGTGGGTTCTCCCCCTCTAAATTTTGGCTAGAACCATAATTTTGTCACTTTTGGAATTTGGGGGGGAAGACTAGTTTCCAGGCATTCCTGCCCTCATGGCTCCACTTCCCCAGATTCATTTTCAATGTAACTGTTCCACAAATTATCATGTGACTGAGTGTTTAAGATCTGAGGTTACTTGGTCCACATAGGTAAAAAATTCATAATTTTGATTACATTAGACACATGCTGGGATTGAGTGAAACATTAGGTCTGAGTATAGGTAAAGACAGTTTCGTCACAAGAACTATAAGCAATCAGAATTCCTGGGAGAATCTGAAACATTTACCATCTCTTCTGAACTAATTTCATGGTTATTTTATTTGCTTCTTAGTATAAATTTAGCACTTACAATGAACATAATTTTTCCCCACTGGTTCAAAGAATAAGAGAATTAAGCAGATGTCCCTGTTAATGTACTCACTGGAAATGTTTGGTGTTATATGGAGAAGCTAAAATAAGTCAGCAAAGAAATAAACACTAAAAATGAGACGTGAAACTGACTTTTAGAAGAACACCCAAAAGTAAATTTATTGTAAAACTATCATACATCATTTCGACCTCTTTCAGATAAGCATTAGAATTCCCCTTACTTCCCCAGCTTAAAACATCTCTGCCATCCTTATTTAAGGTTATATTTAACAGCTATCTGGGCCTTATTTACCCCTTTATGGTTTTTTGACATTAGGCATGAGGGAACTGAGTAGAAATTTATGAAAACTGAGCCATTTGTGAAAATATTAACCTCACTAAAGAAACAGTAATGGTATTTAAATCATTTTCTCACTAAAGCTCATTCAAAATTTCAAACTTAGATGAAAGTTTTTAACTGCAATTAGTCTTTCCACTAAGAAAGATTGCAAAACTTGTACACAGAAATGACGTAAGAATTATTGTGTGATCTGTACTTGTGTTTCTGTTAATATGTGAACATGGATAATATCACCTCACAACCAGACTTCACGAGGAAGTTCTAAATGTAGCCAAGAATATTTGGCAACACTAAAGATTCAGTTTGTCAAGAGAGATATTCTTTAATTCTTCTAAAGAGAATCCTTCAATTAGGATCTATAAATTGCCTACTATGGGATACACAAGTACCAGAGATAACAAAGACAGAAGACACTTCATGCCCTCAAATAATGCAAAGTATAAATTAGAAGATTTCAGTTTAAATTCTTTGTATGAAATTTTCTATTTGCTTCACATGTATCTTCCCCTTTCTGGGTCTCATTTTCCTCAATACTAAAATAATAGGACTCATTTCAAATCTAAACATATCATCACATGATTGTTCTCATACCTGTAGGACATTTCCAAGCTTTCCTATCATATTGCCATAACTTTTGAGAATCTAGACTTACTTTGGATCACACTGAGGGATTTGAGTAGGATTTTTAATAAAATAAATAAATTTTTTTCATATTTATATTATGAAATAATTTGCTTATGTTTCCACAATGTTCATTTATATGATTTTGTATAGGATATAGATACCTAGACTGTGATCAAGCACAGGTCACAAAATAATAAAATAGATGCAGGTAGGAAAGGATTTTTAACATTTGTACCTCTTGCCTGTGAAAAGACTCATTTCAACTTGTCTGGCAGTTATTTCTTGAAATTTAGGACATTAGTCCAATGTATGTGAATATGTTCTAATGTTCTATAGTTCCAGGGTTTGTAATGATATATATATATATATATATATATATATATATATATATATATATATATATATATATATATATTAGATCTTCAAAAGAGAAGAAAATAGAATCCACCTGTTCATAAATCATATTATGTATAATATATAAAATATGACTATATATATGTGTGTTCATAGTTATCTTTGAGTTATTATCTTCCTCCAACTCTTATGGAAGAAAATGAAGAAAATAAATTGCAATCTTTCTATATATTTAATTCTATATATCTAATTCTGAAGCGGGGGAAGAGAAAGGAATGATGATAAAAGTGAAGTGGGAGAAACCTGGAGGGAAATAAAGGATTCCAGAAAAATGTAATCTAATTCATGTGGCATAAGAAAAGATACAGAAAAATGATTTGCCTTTTCTTGTGTGAGAAAATAGCTGATCAGTTAATTGAGAAGACTGAAAGAGTTAAAAATAAATTAGAGGGTCAAACAATGAGACTACTCTCATTTTTTCTTCCCATTCAATGTGTTGGAACAGGAATTCTTAAAGTAATATCATGGAAATGCAGACAGTAATCCACATTAAATAAATTTGACTATATTTAAATAATCAGGAAATAAATTTGCATTATAAATAAATATTGCAAAAGCTCCTTCCACACAGCACAAAGACAAGATAGTCAAGAGAAGAAAGCAACTTCCCAATCTCTTCTCAGATATCCTCAGAAATAACATTAAATGAAGCCTCTTGATGGATTCTGGAACAACAGAACTCACAGAAAAGCTAAGTGGAATATTTTCCAGCATAATATATCTTGGAAGGATTTCAGGAAAGATGTGTCTCACTCAAATAGAGGGAAAGTGTTACACAGTATAGGAAGGAGATGGGAGGGAACAAGTGGGAGGCACTCAGTCTCATCAAGCTAGACCCATGGGTCCCAGTTCAGCAGGCCTATGGCACAGCAGGCGAGCAAAGCTCCAACACGAGTGTAGTCAGAAAACTGAGAGCCCCATAAGTCCTGTGTAGTCAGCACAACTAGGCCCTACAACCCCAGTAAAATGGCGATGTTTAAGTCTCCAAAGGGGACTACTTTGCCAATAAATAAGATAGCAAAACCATAACAGAAGAGGGCAGTAACTACATTGAAATCCAAGAAGGGAATATGAATTAGACTGAAGAACAAAAAGTACTTGTGGAACAGCACAAAAAGAATTTTAATAAATCAAGTAGAGAATTTGGAAAAGAAACAAGAGGTATGGAAGAGATAGTCAAATAGCTTGAAAAAGGAAGCACAAACATTAACTGAAAAAATAACTCCCTGAAAAATACCAACTGTTAAATGCAAAAACTAAATAACTGTTTAAAAATAGAATTGGGTGGGGTGGAGTCAATATGACATAATCAAAGCAGAGACCCTTCTTAGCTCTCCCATAAACCACTGCAAAGACCTGTAAGTAATAGTGGTAAACAAATTCCAGACTTGTAGAACCTCCCCCAAAACACTGATTATGATAGAATGCTATTCTGCTATTCTGCTAGAAGAAATGATGAGCAGATGGTTCTCAGTAAAATCTGGAAAGACTTACAAATGCAGATGCAATGGGAAATGTACTTTATAAAGAGTAATAGCAATATTGTACCATAATTAATTGTAACAATTAATTTAGAAGGTAATGCAATGCTATGACTCAAGACAATTCTGAAGAACTTGTGATAAAGAATACTATTCACTCTTTAAAGACAGAACTGATGATGTCTGAATAAAGATAGAAGCATACTTTTTGATTTTATTGTTCTTGAGATTTTTTTTCTGTAGGGGATTTTTTACAATATAGGTATTAGGAAAATGTTTTGCATAACTACACATTTTGAAGCCATTTCAAATAAGTTGCTTTCCCAGTGAGGGGGGAGTAATATGGAAATAAGGGAAAGAATTCTGAACTGAAACTTTACAAAAATGAATGTTAGAACTTGGTTTAACATGTAATTTGGGAAAAGAATAAATAAAATATATTAAGAAAATAAATAGAGATGGAAAAATCCACTAAAGATAACAATTCCTTTAATAATACAATTGGGCAAATAAAAAAGAAAGCAACTCTTAGCAATACAAATGATCAAATGAAAGAAAAAAGACTCAGAAGCTAACTGAAGAAAATAATTCCTTAAAATTAGAATTGGGCAAGTAGAAGTTAATGAGTCTATGACATCAAGAATCAGTTAAGAAAATATTTTTTAAAAATGGAAAAAAACCAAATGAATTTGGAAAGTACCTCACTGGAAAAATATATTAGAAAATAAGTTCAGGTGAGATAATTTAAGAATTATTGGACTACCTGAAAGCTATTATAAAAAAATAGCTAAGGATCAACTGATATTTGACCTTCATTTCTTATAAAGCAAATGACATCAGGGAAATGATACCATAATAAGCACATGAATTGGATTTGAGTTGGGGGGAGGAGGTGGTAAACAGTTAAGTCATCAGCCTCACTTTCACCTTCAGAGTCTAGATCAATGAACAGATATAAATCTAGATAATTGAAGATTACCCTGGATGAGAGGCAATTAGGTTTAATAGACCTGCCCAAGTTCACACAGTTAGTAAATATGAAGGGTCAGAGACTGGATTTGAACTCCATTCTTCCTAACTCCAAGGTTAGTGCACTATCCACTATGCCACCTATCTTCCCTAAAATATTAATTCAGACAATGTTTATCATTATATATATATATATATATATATATATATATATACATATATGTGTATATATATATATACCTACATATATATGTATATAAATGTTTTTTTGCAAGGTGATTGGATTAAGTGACTTGTGAAAAGTCACACAGTTAAGTCAGTATTACATGTCTGAAACCAAATTTGAACTCAGACTTAAGAGCTGGTGTTCTATCCACTGCACTACCTAGCTGCTTCCTGTCCTTCATTCTTGAAGACCATGGCACCAGAGAGGTGATGCCTTGAAATGTATGATAATTGGATTTGAGTGAGGGAGTATTGTGCAAAGTCACTATCCTCACTTTCTCCTTCTGGAGTTAACTGGGATCAGTGATTTAATATGAATCAGAATGACTGTAGATAGCCTAACCCTGATTTCCTTGAATGCAAGGATCAACTACCCTCACAATTCAACAAATTCTTTAAGAGGAAAGAATAGACTTTCATGAAAATAGAGGATGTTCAAATTTACCTGATAAGAAGGCCAGAACTGAGCTCAAAATTTGATTTTCAAATGCAAGATTCAATAAATGCATAAAAAGATAAATGCAAGGGAAAAATATTAGTCAATTAAGACTAAACTATTAACAACCCTACATGGGTTGTCAATTCCTAAAACTCCTGAGAATTGGAGGTTTCTTAGGACAGTTGAAAGGAACATGCTTAGTCAGAGGGAGTGGGTATAAAGTGATTATGATATGAAAATATTTATAACTCTTGAGAATTGTATTTCTATTGGGATAACTGTAAGAGTCTGTGCATATAAATTGACTATGATTTAATGATTTTTTTTAACACTTGAGAGTTGGATTTTTATTAATACAATTGAATGATCTATATATTCTGATGGTGTGGGTATAAGGTAGGAATTAAAAAAATGGTAGTGTGATGAAAATGATTATACTGGAAAAGGGTAGAGAAAGAAGAAGAAATAACACCACACTACAAGGCTCAAAGGACATATTGTAGTAGAGGAAGAAAATGAACGTATGAGCACTGAGTAAATTTTCTTAACCATAGATTTGGCTCAAAAAGCAAATAAATATTCATTCCCAATTGGGTTTAGAAATTTATTCTACACTATAAGGAAGTAGGAGTATAAATCAGAAAGAAGGAAAGAAGGGCTGGTAGAACATTGGAAAAAGAAAAGGGAAGAATAAAAAGGAAGAGGAAGAAAAGGGAAGGGAGATGAAAGAAGCGAGGGCAGATTAAATGCAGCTGTGGTCAGAAGCAAAACACTGGTGAGGTGGGCTAAGGTTAAAGGAGAGAAAATTTCAACCAGTGGAAGATAGGATGGAGGGACAAATAATTTTAATAATCATAACTGTGAATATGAGTGGGATGAATTATCCCATAAAACAGAAGTGGATAAGAGTGCAATAAAAACTAGAATACAACGTGTTAATTACAAGAAACTAATGTGAAGTGGAGAGATAAAGAATTAAGAGAAGAATTGAATCAGAATATATTATGCTTCAGCTGATTTGAAAATGCAGAGGTAAGCAATTCTTATTTCAGACAAACCAAAAGCAAAGAGACCTAATTATAAAGAAGAAAAGAAGAAAACTACATCTTCTTAAATGGTATCATAGGCAATGAAGTCATACTAATATTATCCCCTAAGATTTCAAGGATAATTAGATTGTCCAACTCTATAAAGGGACTAGATTGTCCTGTGACATTCACAAGAGTGTCATTGCTAGAAAGATTCTTGCCAGAGTTCTCCTTAATAGGCTACTCCTTCAAGTGTAACTTAGTCACCTACCTGAGAGGCAGTGTGGCTTCATAAAGCATCAAGGAAAAGTAGATGCTTTGTTTACTTCACTACAACTGAACAGATTTTTTTGTACAATGTTTGTAGATCTAAGATGTTGTGAGGTCATGAGAATAATTAGGGAATAACTTTATTGTCCTGAGAAGTTCATGATTAATATAAAATAATATTTATGACAGCAAACTGCCCAAGTTCTGGAGAGTAGTCAATGCTCTTGTGATTTTACTGTCTCCACTGAAGTCAAAAAAAGACTATTCTCTTGATCCCATGCTTTCTACCATGATCTTTTCAGTCATGTTAACAAATGTCTTCAATGAGTATGAAAACACCATCCAGATCATCTATTGCAATGCCAGCAAGTTCTTCAACTCATGAAAATCATACACCAAGAACAAATTACAGGGAGTATTGTTGTATGATTTTATGTTTGCTGATGATTGTACAATCAATGTAGCCTCTGAAAATGATATGAAACATTTGGATCATTTCTCTGCCAGGTGTGCTAATTATGACTGAACAATTTATAACAAAAAAGAGAAATTTCACTTAAACTAGTTGTAGGCAATGTAAAATAATGGGAAATATGCTTCCTTTAATAAATCAAGAAACTATATTATTCTACACTATAAGGAAGTAGGAGTAGAAATCAGAAAGAAAGAAAGAGGGGCTCATAGAAGAGTGGAAATATATAAACTAATTGGGAAAGATTAGGGATTGTTGTGTATGGGAGCACTGTACACTTTCTTCACCTGGTGTCCTTTAGCACCAGAGTCTTATCTTACTAAGTACCATGGGAGTGGGAGCGAATTAGATTCTGAAGAGGTATTTAAGCACTGGTATTTGGTTCAATAAATGGAGGCCTTGGAATATTTGGGGATCTTAGAGAACTTGTCATCCTTGTCCTCATTGTCTCCCACCCCTCCAACACTCACCTGGGGAAGATTGAGGGAGTCTAGAAGTGGGACTCAACATAAAAGTCCAGGAAAAGGACTCAACAGGGAAAGTGTCAATTGCTCACAGATTGACAGAGCTAACATAATAAAAATGTAATTTATCACTAAATTAAATTAGTGCCATAGCAATCAAATTTCCAAAACTTATTTTACTGAACTAGAAAAAAAAGTTTCAAAATTTATCTGAAGGAAAAAAGTCAAGAATATCAAAGAATCAATGAATAAAATGCAATTTCCTAACAGTGCTAGACTTAAACTGTTTAAAAATTATTAAAACTGTGTGGTATTGACTGGAATAGATAAGGTTCTAATGTATATGATTAAAGTAATCTATTATTTGATGAACCTAAAAACTAACTTCTGGGATAAATGCTCACTGCTTGATGAAAACTTCTTGGAAAATTTTGAAACAGTATGACTGAAATTAGAAATAGACCAACATTTCATATTCTATATCACAATAAGGTTAAGATGGACATGAGATTTAGACATAAATGGTAATTACAAAAGCCAATTGGAAAAACAAGGAAAAGTTTGTCAGATGTATGAAGAGGGATGAAGTTTGTAACTGATAAAAGGCAGAAAACAAAAATTTCAAAACTGATAGTTTCTACTGCATTAAATTAAAAAGGCTTTGTAGAAATAAAATGCAATCAAGATTAGAAGTACACAGAAGACTGGTAATCAATTTTCACAGCTATTTTTTATGATAAAAGGCATTTCTAAATTATATAGAGATCTGAGTCAAATTTATAAGTATACAAATCATTTAACTGTATCAAATGACTATGATAATCTACTGTTTGTTAACTTGAAAGACTCTAGCTCCTGAGCTAAGGAGAGACTATTTGACAAAAGCAGCTGGGGAAACTAGAAATTATTATGGTAGAAAGTAGATAAAAACTAACATCTCATACCCTATACCAAAATAAGGATAAAATTGTAGGAGAACAAAGAATAGTGAGAAAATCAGGTCTACAGAAAGGGGAGAAATTTATTACCAAACATGTAATAGAGAACATTATGAAATGCAAAATAAATAATTTTGCTTAAATTAATTTTTTAAAAAATTACACAATAAAACAAATACCACCAAGATTAAAAGAAAAGCAATAAGTTGGGAAATAATTTTTTGTGTTTTTTTTAGTTTTTTTCCAGGCAATGGGGTTAAGTGGCTTGCCCAAGGTCACACAGCTAGTTAATTATTAAGTGTCTGAGGCCAGATTTGAACTCAGGTACTCCTGACTCCAGGGCCAGTACTCTATCCACTGAGCCACCTAGCTTCCCCAGGAAACAATTTTTGTAATGTGTGCTTTGACAAAAGAATAATTTCTAAAATATATAGAGAAATGAATGAAATTTAAAAGAATACAAATGATTCTGCAATTGATAATTGGTGAAATGATATGAATAGGCAGTTTTCAGATGAGGAAATTATAGCTATCTATAATGCTCTGAAAAAATGCTTTAAATCGTTATTTGTTAGAGAAATGCAAATTAAAAGAACTCTGATGTACCATATCATACCTATAGATTGGCCAGTATGACAAAAAAAAGGTTAATGAGAACATGTGTGAAACCTAGGACACTAATGGATTTTTTCTTGAATTAATGCAACCCTTTTAAAAATAGAAACAAGAACAATAAAATTGCATATATACTTTGATTTAGCAATACTGCTAATATGTCTACATCTCAAACAAACCATAAGAAAGAGGAAAAACCGACATGTTATTTTTCATACTGTTGAGGAATATGAAATTTAGGGAATATCCATCAACTGGGTATTAAATGTAATAGAGTTTTATTGTTCTGTAAGAAATAATGAGGGGGCATCTGGATGTCATAGTGAACAGAGCACGGGTCCTGGAGTCAAAAAGGACCTGAGTTCAAATCCAGCCTCAAACACTTGATAATTTCCTGGTTGGATGACCTTGGGCAAGTCACTTACCTGCATTGCTTGGAAAAAAAGTAAAAAAAAAAGATTAAAAAATACAACATGAGGGACTAGATCTCAGGAAAGGAAAAAACTTAGAGAGACTTGCATGAATGGTTATTTAATGAAGTGAGCAGAATCAGAAGAATATCCTGCAAGTTAACAGCAACATTGTGAAAGATGCTGTGCAGGTAAAAGAGGACTCATTAAAAAAATACTAGCATCATGTTAACTTTATTGTAGAAAGAAATAACATCCATTATTCTAGAGATGGAGAATGTACTCTCAATGTGAATAGAAGGACTTACTCAGTATAAGTTACTTTTAAGCTTGATGGCAATTCGTCAAGGCTTAAAGGCTCTTTGAAGATTTAAAGGGAATGCACCCCACATGAACACTGGTGTTAACAGCAAGCACTGATTGGTTTATATGATTGATACAGGACTTCATAATGTAAAAATGCCAAATATACAGATAGTGATGCATCAAAGAAGTCATCAGATTGCCTATAAATGATAAATAATTAGGTTCCTTATTTTGTGGAGTAAATCTTTAAGGTAAGCAAAATGACCTATTTTATCAAAAATTGCCATCTCAATCTTGAGGGATAGGATTTCAGCCTGAAAAGACTTGAATGAATGAATGAATGAAGGTTGAGTGAAATGAGCTGTACCAGAACATTATACACATTGACTATAACATGGAGTGATGATCAACTATGATAGACTTGTTCATTTCAGCAGTATAGTAATCAAAGGAAATTTTAAGGGACTTATGATGAAGAATACCATGCAAGAAGGAAGAGTGTAATTTAAATGAAGACAAAAGTCTGTTATCTTCAATTTTTGAAAGTTGTCTTATGCATTGTCATTTTTCTCTCTCTAATGAATTCTTCCTTGCATTTGAATCTGATTCTTCCCTCAAAATATGTTCAATGTCTGTCTATATGTCACAATCTTACAATTGGAGAGCCTATATTAGATTGTTATTTGTCAGAGGAAGGGGGAAGGGAATGGAATGGAATGTAAAACCAAAAAACATGGGGAAAATGATTGGCAAAAACTATTAATGTATGTAGTTGAAAAAACAAAAATTTTTATTGTTTTCTAAATTTTACTATTTACCCCCAACCTTGCTTCCCTTTCCCTTCCCCAAACAGAAGGCAGTATGATAGTCTTTACATTGTTTCCAGTTGAGAGAGAAATCATATACTTAAGGAAAAATAAAATATGAGAGATAGCAAAATTCCATGATAACATTTAAAAAATAAAGATAATTTCTTTTGTCTTTCTTTAAACTCCACAATTCTTTCTTTGGATACATGTGGTATTCTCCATCACAGGTACCCTAAAATTGTCCCTGATTTTTGCACCAATGAAATGAACAACTCCAATAAAGTTGCTCATCACCTCCATGTTGCTGTTAGGGTATACAATGTTCTTCTTGTTCTGTTCATCTTGCTCAGCATCAGTTCATGCAAATCCTTCTAGGCTCCTCTGAATTCCCATCCCTCCTGGTTTCTAATGGAAAAATAGTGCTCCATAACATACATATCACACAATTTGTTCAGGCATTCCCCAATTGATGAACATTCACTCAATTTGCAATTATTTGCCACCACACACAGGGCTGCTATAAATGTTTTTGTACAGGTGATGTTTTTATGCTTTTTCATGATCTCCTCATGGTACAGACCCAGTAGTGGTATTGCTGGATCGATGGGTATGCACATTTTTATTGCCCTTTGGCCATAATTCCAAATTTCTTTCCAGAAAAGTTGGATGAGTTCACAGTTCCACCAACAATGCATTAGTGTCCCAGATTTCCCACATCCCTTCCAACATTGATCATTGTCCTTTCTGATCATATTGGCCAGTCTGAGAGGTATGAGGTGGTACCTCAGAGATACTTTAATTTGCATTTCTTTAATCAGTAATAATTTAGAGAAATTTTTCATATGACTATGGATGTAAAAAAATTTTAAGAATACATCTCACATTTATGTCTCCTTATAGGAATTTTTTTAAAGAAAATTCATTCCAGGCCATAAAGGTTAAAAAAATATTACTCTTGAGCTTGGAGGGAATGCATTTTGAAACTTGTTCTTATACATCACATAGAAAAGCCTAGAGACTTCCAGGGCAAAGTCAAGATGATGGCTTGAAACTAACATGTTCCCAGAGCCTTTCCCTACTAAAGATAAATGAAGTGTCTGCACTGACATTCAAGCTATAGATCCCTCAGAACAAAAAGAGAAAATCCAAAGTAGTTTCCAATGGTAAACATCATACAGTGAAGGTTGTCTCTTTGGGGTAAAGGGGACGTTAAGCCCTGAAGACAGGAGAGGAAGAAATCCAGTGGAAGGCTTTTAGCCACAGTATAGTACAGGTCCCAACAGCTTGACAAAAGCAGAAGTCCCGGCTGCTAGATAGTAAGACAGAATCCCAACTCCAAACAAAATCTGAAACCTGGCAACACCATGGCCAAAGACAGGACTGGTTTGATAACAAAACACTGCTAAGTTAGAGCATAGACATAAAGGAGGAAATAAACATCTGCAAAGACAAAGTCTGGAGTGCACAAGCAATGTCTTGGCCAATGACAAGTAAGGGATCAGACCCTAGCCCAAGTATATAAAGTTTGGATCTAAATTCCCTATGGACTAGGAGCAGAGCTAACACAACAAAGATGAGTATAAAAGTTATAAGAGAACTTACTACAGAAAACTACTTTGCAGATAAAGATGATAACAGTATGCTATGTCAGAAGAAGAAATCATTGAAAAAATCACTCACAAGAGAAATCTTAAAAGAGTCTATGAATTATACTCAAATCCAAAATCTCATAGAAGACCTTTAAAAAAGGATTCAAAAACCTAGGAAGAGAAGAAGAAAAATGGAAAAAAGTAATGAGAGTCATGCAAGAAAATTATGAAAAATTAACCAAATAATTCAATTTATTTAAAAGGAAACACAAGGGGCAGCTAGGTGGAGTAGTGGATAAAGCACCGGCCCTGGAGTCAGGAGTACCTGGGTTCAAATCCAGTCTCAGACAGTTAATAATTACCTAGCTGTGTGGCCTTGGGCAAGCCACTTAACCCTGTTTGCCTTGCAAAAAAAACTAAAAAAAAAAAAGGAAACACAAACCAAGGGAACAGCACTGTGTGATGATCAATCTTGATGAAACAGCACTTCTTAGCAGTTCAGAGAGCTAGGACAACCATTTTAGACTGCCTTTGGAGAATGTTATTTTAATCCAGAGGAAGAAAAACCATATAAAACAAAAAAAAAGAAGAAACTTTCAGAATCTGATGAACACTTGATAAAAATTATCTCTTATATCTCTTTCCCTTTATCCCAGTTCCTCATAACAAAAATGAATAATCTGTAAACATGTTTATCAAAAATATGTATGTACACTGCTAACCTGATTGTTCACCACTGAGGGTAGGGAGATGAGAAGGGAGGGTGGAAGGAAATTTTATATCTTAAAAATATACATGTGCATATATATGGATGAAAAAAAATTTAAAAGAAATGAAAATAAGAAAACACAATACATAATTGAAGACATTAAAACCATAAAAATCAGAATTGTACAAATAGAAATGAATGAATCTATGAGATTATAAAATGCCATCAAACAAAATGAAAAGGTTGAAAAAATTGAAGGAAGCATAAAATACCATTTAGGAAAAACAAACGACCTGGAAAACAGATCTAGTAGAGATAATTTGTTAATCAACAGAATACCAGAAAGCCAAGATCAAAAAAAGATTCTAAAAAACTTCATTCAGGAAATTATGTGAAAACTGTTAAAATCTGCCAGAATAAGAAGACAATATAACCACTGAAAAAATTCATAGAACCCCTTGAGAAAGAGAGCCCAGGATAAAACTTATAAGGGCTGTTATAGCCTAATTCAAGAAGTCTCAGATAAAGGGGAAAATACTGCAAGCAGCCAAAAGGAAACACTTTAAATCCAAAGAAGATGCAATTAGACTCACAGAAATTTTCAGCTTCAACACTGAAGGATCTGAGGACTTTGAATACCACATATGAGAGGACAGAGGACCTGGGATTATGACCAATCATTTACTACCCTGTGAAGTTCAGCACGTATTATTAGGGGAAAAGATATATGTTCAACAAAATAGTGGTCTTCTGGAATTTCCTGACATGAAGAACAAACATGAACAGAGAATTCGATCAACAAAAGCAAGACTCAAAAGATGCATGAAAAGGTAACTGAAAAAGGGAAGAAAAAAGCAAAACAAAGCAAAACAAATGTTAGTCAAGGCCATCAAATTGTATAAATCAAAAACAGAAAAATATAAAACTTCTACCTATTGAGAATATTAATTCTTTTAGGATAATTAAAAGGTTGAATATTATTGAAAGTATTGTGTTTAAAGGATATGAGTAAAGTTGGGTCTTGTCTCTAAATTGAAGAGGCTCAAGATGACATTACTAAGTTTGTCAGGATGAAAAAGTAGGGGCGTTAACTCCAAAGTAAGTGACTCGGTGTCCTTCGTCCCACTTTAATTCTGCTGTGCTGATAAAGCTAAGGACTTTCTTTGATAAAGGCCTCATAAACTGGACAGTCTTGTGTCAGTATCTATCATTACTCATAATCATTTGTAAAGTTCTAAAGTGAGACCTTCAGAACCTCCAAGAACTTAGAGTCCTTTAAGATTCTTATACTTAATAAAATCAGGGTTGGATTTAATTCTTACTTTATTTAACAAGGGGTTAAGTACCCTTGTTGAGGAGGGGTGATAAAGTGTGGGAAGAAGGCTACAAAAGCTTGGGGGAAGGAGTACCAAGAGTTCATGAAATGATTTGACTTTGCATATTACTTAGGCTTATGAGGATTGTATGTCCTTGGAGGGCCCTTTGAAAGGGGGTAAGATAAAAAATGATTATAATTTGAAATAATTCAAGACTCCTTAAAAGTGTACTTCTAAGGAGACAGAAGAGGGGAGGGTATTAGAGACTTTGATACAATGTGGCTTATCAAACAAGCAGTCAAGCAATAAAACTGGGTTGGTCCTTTGATAACACTTCGAACTTATCAAGCACTCAATTAATCAAGCTTTGATTGATGTTAACTTATTAATAGTACTTGAGAGATAAATAATACTAGATGAAGAGGCACAAAAATTTATAATAAGGGGGAAAGAAGAGTTGAACACTGAATAGATTCTGTTCAATAGATTTGGCCCAGAGTGGAATCAGGTACATTCCTGCTTGGGTATAAAAATCTTTCCTTTGCTAATGGGAAGGGGGCAGCAGGGGAAGTGAAAGTTAAGGAAATAAGGGACTAATAAAAGGGAATATGAAGGTAAAAGTAAATAAAAACTGAAAGTTAAGTTTTAAGAGGAAAGTTAAAGGGAGAGGGGAGTAAAACTGGTGTGGTGGAATAAATGGAAAGGAAAGAGAAATGGAGAAAGATAACATGGCAGGAAATACACAATTAGGAATTTTAACTGTAAATGTGAATGGGATGAACTGTCCCATAAAACTGAAGCTGGTAACAGAATGGATTAGAAATCAGAGGTCCTACAATATGTTGTTTACAAGAAATACATTTGAAGCAGTGAGACACACACACAAAGGGCAATGGTAAAAGATGGAGCAAAATATATTATTCATCTGCTGAAGTAAACAAAAAAAGGAGTAACAATCCTGATCTCAGATAGAGCAAAAGCAAAACATGATCTCATTGTGAGGAGCAGAAATGCTGACTTTTCAGGGATATAGTGCTAAATTAGTTCAAGTCATAGACCTCAGTTTCTATTTCTCAGAAATCAGGAGATGAAAAGGAATGTGTATCTTAGTTATCTCACCCTAACCATATTAGGTGTAATCAAGAATAGGCTCTCTTGAGCAATTCAAACAAAACTCCCCTTCTCTTCAGACCATCAAGTTAGACCAATTATTGTACAGGCCAGCAGAAAAGAAGAGGGGGATTGGGGATGTGGTTTTTGTGGTTTGTGCCCTTATAACCTTGCTTTAGCTTCTGTAATCTGGCTTTCCTTGCTCTAGCATTATAGGGAGTAAGGGACTGCCCTGCTTTTCACAAGAGCCAAAAATAACCTCTGACTCTTTGCTGCTACTTCGAGAGAACTCTGAGCAGTCATTTTTGGGTTGGGGTCTCAATACCCCACACAGTTCTGGGGACTCTTTTGGGGTAGGTGGTCTTGGGGAAAGATGACCCCTGACCTAGCTCAAGGGCAGGCACCTATTGAGAGTTTTACTCCAACAGTCCTTAATGCTGGTCATGGAGTCTCCTCCTCCCTGAGACAATCAACCTGAAGCGGAGTGACTCAGTAAAACAAAGACCAGGAGCAGATCCTAGGAAGTCCCAGAAGGAAATTTGGCTGGCCATTGGAGCTGCCATCAGGCAATTTATAGGAGTATAATCAAGAGGTAAGCAATCTGGTGAGTCAATGGGAAAGTTGACTCATCAGAATGTTGAGCAATCTATGGTGACTGCTGGTGGGTGGGACAATCCCCACTACCAACCTAATAGGGAGATTAGGGCAATTGATTGAGTTACAGACTCAGAGGTGGCTAGTGATAGACCTCACACTAAATTATGGGGAAGGAGCAATCTAAAGTGAAAGCTGCAGCAAAAGATCAAGAAATACCAAAGGACAGTCCATTAGGCAGCCAGCTGCAAGATTGGGACCAATTACCAAAGTATTGAGGCAAGGATAAGAAAAAGATGATTAAGTATTGTTATTTTACATTGGGGTACAAAAATTTGGGTGGTGGAATAATTTCACCCAAATATGGCTCCACTGAGGATTGAGTATTGAAAGGGGAACCCACCAAACCCTGAGGAGTCACTATATGCAGCTTTCTGGCTCCTGGAAAGCCAGTTATTCTTAAGTAAAATGCAGGGAGAGAAAAAGGAGGAAAGAGAGGTTCCACCTCACCCATGGGACCCACTCCTGGCTCTCCCTCCTCCCTATGCATTTTCACTATTGAGCTCATCAGCAACAGTTTTTAGCTGAGACACCAATTTCCCCCTTCTTCCTCTACCCCTTCTAAAGTAAAACAAACTTCTCTGATAGGAATGGAATATATTCCCCCTAAAAGTGAGCACCATCATTTAAGAGAATTGAAACAATTAATGAAAGACTTAGAGAACTAACCCTTTCCTGATTCAGACTTTCCTGGGGCCAAGTTATACCCACTTTGGGAAGTTCCTCTTTGGCAGAGAATAGTTGGGTTTGTGAATGCTCCTATGACCAGGGCAGAAGTAATGAGTTTTAAGAAAGAATTAAAATCCCTAATGGAAGATCCTGTGGCACTGGCTGAGCAGGTAGATCACTTTTTAGGGCCTAGTCTATATACCTGGGGAGAGTTTATGCATATTATGAATATGTTATTCACTTTGGAAGGAAGAAATATAATCAGGGCAGCTGCTATGTTAGAATGAGACAGCCACTATCCCCAAGGATTAGGAGTGGGAGGGGTGTCCCCAGGAAATACAAATTTCCTGTACAGGACCACCTCTGGGACAACAACAATCCAGTACATAAAGCCCATATGCATAATTTAAGAGAGTTAATAATAGTTGGGATTAAAAATGCACTCCCCTTGGGGTGGCTAGGTGGCATAGTGGATAAAGCATTGGCCTTGGAGTCAGGAGTACCTGGGTTCAAATCCAGTCTCAGACACTTAATAATTACCCAACTGTGTGGCCTTGGGCAAGCCACTTCACCCCATTTGCCTTGCAAAAAAATGCAGTCTCCAAAACCCAAAATTTAAAGAAAGTCTTTGAGATTAAGCAAACTAAAGATGAGCCCCATCAGCATTTTAGAGAGAGACTAAAGGCAGGGATCCAGAAATATTCAAGGATAGATTCCCTATAGTTCAGAAAGGGAAAATATGCTGAAAATTCATTTTGTGACCAATGCCTGGCCAAACATAGCCAAGAAGCTACAGAAGAAAGATTTATGGAATGAGCCCCTTGGGACCCTCTTGAAAGAAGTTACTAAAGATTTTATTAGAATAAATGATGAACAACAGAAACAAATGGATAGGATTTTTATGCAAGCTATGAGACAGGGAAAGTCTAATGGGTCTGAAAGACAATCCCATGATACCAGGGCAATCAGAAGGGAAAGGTCGGGGGCTTCCAGAAGACAAGAGTAGGGGCTAGGAGAACTCTTACATGTGGGACTTGTGGAAAGGTTGGACATATTTCTAGGCACTGCCCAAAACAGAAAGAGGACCAGCAGGTGTGTACTCTCATGGAATTGGAGGACTAGGGATGTCAGGGGTTCATAGTGGAATTCCACCCTGAAGTCTTGATAAATTTAAGGGTAGGATTGATGAGAGAGGACATGACTTTTTTGATTGACATGGGAGCAACCAGAACTTCTATTACCAAATTACCTCAAGGGACTGAACTCTCATCAGAAGTAATGATAATATCAGGGGTAAAAGGAGAAAATTTCTCCATCCCTATGACTAAAATTATAGAAATAGAATAAAAAGATACAAAATCCCTAGAGTAGCTTTTATTGTGTTTCCTGAGTCAGGGACAAATTTGTCAGGAAGAGATCAGATAACAAAATTAGCAATTGGATTAGACCCACAGGGATCTTCAATGGTCCCCCATCTGAATCTTTATAATGACAGAACAAGAAGAGAAAGAGCTAAAAACACAGGTTTGGGCCAGCCCCACTAATCCTGGAAAAGTTGACATCCCTCCTATTAAAATTCAGTTGAAGGAATCAGGCACTGTGGTATGAGTCTGACAATATCCTATTTCTTTAGAGGGAAGAAAGGGACTGAAACCAGTGATTAAAATACTCTTGGAAACAAAATTGATAGAGCCCTGTATATCACCATATAACAGTCCAATTCTCCCTGTAAGGAAGAATGATGGTACTTATCATTTAATCCAGGACCAAAGAGAAGTCAACAGAATAGTACTACCCTCCCATCCAGTGTTTCCCCACCTCTATATTATCATGGGATGGATCTCAGGTGATTGCTCTTGGTTCAGTGTAGTTGATCTGAAAGATACCTTTTGGTGCTGCCCCTTAGATGAAGGAAGCAGAAACATTTTTGCATTCCAGTGGGAAGACCCAGGTACTGGTAGAAAGCAACAATATAGATGGTATGTGCTCCTACAGGGGTATAGAGTCCCCCAATTTGTTCGGGCAAGTGTTGGAAGAAGTTATGGAGCCATTCTTCAAACCTAAAGTATTGCTATCATCCAATATGTACATGATATTTGGTTGATTGGTAATAAAAGAGAAAAAGTCAATCAGGCTACTGTTGATCTATTAAATTATTTAGAGCAGAAGGGACTTAGAGTGTCCTGGGAGAAGTAACAATTTTCTGAAAGGGAGGTAAAATATTTAGGACATCTTATAAGTGAAGGATAAAATAAAATAGATTCCCCCCCTCCAGGCTCGAGAAAAAATGGGCTTTGAGGAAATTTTTAAGATTAATGGGGTATTGCAGGAGCTGGATTAATGCCTATGCAAACCTGACAAAGCCACTATATGAATTTCTGTTAGATGAAAGACTAGATAGGATATTATGGGATTCAAAAAGTGAA
The DNA here is from genome assembly GCF_037893015.1 of Macrotis lagotis. Taxonomy (NCBI): domain Eukaryota; kingdom Metazoa; phylum Chordata; class Mammalia; order Peramelemorphia; family Peramelidae; genus Macrotis; species Macrotis lagotis. Next base: position 574,366,461 of record NC_133666.1, read on the forward strand.
GAGAGTTTTAAGCAGTAAAGAACTAATTTGGTGTCTGGCCCAGTTTTGTTGCTGCCCTCCCCTGAAAAACCATTTCACTTATTTGTGAATTCATAAAAAGGGGTGGATCTGGGGGTATTAGCACAATAAGAGGAGGGCAGTGACACCCGGTGACATTTTTATCAAAATTATTGAATCCAGCAGTGCAAGGTTGGCTAGCCTGTATCCAGGTTTTGGCAGCCACCACACTCCTGGTGGAAGAAAGTAGGAAAATTAACTTTGGCGAAGGTCTTCTTGTAAGTGTTCCTCATAAAGTGAGGACAATTCTGAACCAAAAAGCTGGTAGGTGTTTGATGGACTCTCAAATATTAAAATATAAAACAATTCTTTTAGAAAAGGATGATTTGATAATAACTCAGGGTCATAATCAGAATCCAGCTGAATTTCTGTCTACTTCCCCTGAGGATTCTCAGCAATTAGAACACAGTTGTTTGGAAGTTGTGAAATTTCAGACTAAAGTGAGGGACGACTTTCAAGAATCACCCATTCCAGGTGGGGAAGATTGGTTTGTGGATGGATCCTTGAGGGTGGTGGAAGGAAAAATGATGAATGGGGGGACCTTCTGAACGGATGGTCTGCTTAGACTTGTGAAGTATACGACTGAAATCAGCCATTAAAAGCATTGGAAAACAAAGGAGGGACCATCTACACTGATTTGAAACATACTTGGGGAGTGGTGCACATATTTGGGAAAATATGGGAGGAAAGAGGAAAGATGAATAGTAAAGGTAAAGATTTGGCCCATGATGCACTAATACAAGAAGTTTTAAATAATTTGCTTAAACCCCCTGTTAGTGCAGTAGTACATGTAAAAGGACATCAATCAGGAAATTCATTTGAAGCTAGGGGTAATTGCCTTACCAATGATACAGCTCGAGCAGCTGGGGAAGGAAAGCTTGGAGGACCAAAAGGTATGTTATTACTAATAACAAAAATTCCTTCATACATCTCTCCACCATTGTTTACTGATAAGGAAAAGCAGAAAATTTTGGACTTGGGGGCTAAGGAGTCCAATGAGGGACATTGGCATTCGACCAATGGATGGGATGTACTAAATAAGGCAAGTATGAGGCATATTTTGAAGACTTTACATCATGGCAGTCACTGGGGAGTCCAGAATCTGTGTAATGAGGTCTTAACCAGGTTCATATCTCCCGGCCTTCATACAATGGCCAGGCAATTGGTAGATGGATGTCTCATTTGACAAAGGACAAACAGGACTTCCCAGCGCTGAATGCCGATAGAGGGATGGCCTCCAGGGATTCAACCCTTCCAAAGCATACAGATGGACTTTACTGAGCTGTCCCCCGTGATGCCTTAAATACTTGTTAGTCACAACAGACCATTTAACCTCTTGGGTGGAGACTCTCTCTCTCTCTCTCTCTCTCTCTCTCTCTCTCTCTCTCTCAGGCAACTGCCCCTATGGTCAGCAAAATTCTGCTAGAACAAGAAATTCTCCAATATGGTATGGTGGACCAGATTGATTCAGATCAAAAGTCACATTTTACCTCTAAAGTTCTCCAGTCCCTAGCTCAAGCTTGGGATTTGTATACTCCCTGGCATCTGCCCTCTTCTGGCCAAGTGGAAAGAATGAATCAGGAATTAAGTGACAGCTGACAAAGTTGTCTCTTGAGACACAATTGCCTTGGACCAAATGTCTGCCCCTTCCATTGTTAAGAATCAGAACAAAACCTAGATGGGACATTGGGTTATCTCCTTATGAGTTGCTGTATGTCTATTCATTTCTTAGTCCAATTGAACAATGGGATCCTAGTTTAAATGAGAAAGATAAGTTTGTTAGGGAATATATAAAGGTTCTGACACAGCATTTGAATGAAATTCAACTAAAAGGCATAATTTCACAGACTCTTCCTTTAGGGTTCATGGTTCACAAATTTGAACCTGACAATTGGGTTTTGATCCAGATGTCGAAGGAGGAGAATTGACTCCAAGTTGGGAAGGCTGTTCCAGGTTCTCCTGACTTCATATATTAAACTTAAGAACCCAGGAACAGGGTTGGACCTACCGTACCAGAGTGAAAAGATCTGTGAATACACCAAAAGAATGGACTGTGGACTTCGAGCCCACAAATGAACTGAAGCTTCATTTTAAGCAAATATAAAACTGATGGACTCTCAGACATCTTTGCCCAGGAGGTGGAGGATTCTTGGTATTTTCTCCTTTGTTATAATTTTGTTATCACTCTTTTGTTTCCTGGTTGATATACTTGTATGTAGTGCAAGGGATTTTCGCTTGAAACCCATCCCCAGGTGTAATTACAGTGTCACTCCTTGGGGTTGGCCCCTTCACCCTTCAGGCTCTGGTTAAGACTTCAATTCTGCAGAAATGTGTTTCAGATATATTCTGAGTGTGTCCCTCTTAAATCTGGGTTTATTATATCAGGCTTCAATTTTAGGTACTTTCCTTGAAGAAAAAAACAGTTTTCAGAATTTAATCCAAATTATTGCCAACACTTTCAATGTAACCAACTGCTGGATTTGTGGGGGGGTCTCAAGGATTGAGCATGTGGCTATGGGTGCCAGTTCCACTTGAACCCATTTGGTTATTGAGTGAGAACTCGTTAGTACTTAGCTGGACTGGATTTTGGAATGTAAAGGAAGAACAACAGTGGCTTCTGGCAGAATCTGTGCCAGGAATACCTTAACCAAACTGGGAAGGGATATGATTTGGGAAAAAGTAGTTGCAGGAGAACTTTCTCTGCTAAGGTCGACAATATACAATTAGTCCCAGATTGTGGGAGGTACCAGGACCATTGAAACAGGACCTGTGTACAATGTAATGATGACACCTGGGATAGGTGTCATAATGGCAAAATGAATGAAAATCACTGCCAATATGTACTCAGTGGAGTGGGAAGGTGTAAAGGTGACATATCAATAGCAGGGTGTAAGAGGTATAATCGGAACCGTGGTCCCCTGATTACTCAGCTCCAAAGTTGGAGATGGGTAAATGACAGTGAATGGGAAGGGTTCTTTATTAATTTTTAGAGTGCCTGAAATAGAGGTGGAGAGACTTGCATTGAGAAATGTAGTTAGGAAGAAGGGCCACAGTTGTGGAAATGCCATTACAAAACTAAAGAACAGATGAGATGTGAATAAGGACCTCTAGGGGATCAGGATATGCAGTGTTACCCTGTAACAGAGTATAATCAGACCAGGATTCTCCAGAAAAAGAATCCAGCTCTAAAAGGGCATTATTGGGTATGTGGGAAAACAGTCTATAAATATCTTCCACTATATTGTCCAGGGATCTGTTATATAGGATTAATTAGACCTAAATTCTTTTTCCTCTCAGACCAAATAGGAAAATCTTTGGGTGTTCAATGATATGATGATATAGAAAAACAAAGTCGAAGTATAGATACTTCTGTAACAATGACTGGATATGTTAATGGTTGGGGGAACACCTGACCACCACAAAGGATAATTAAGGAATATGGCCCTGCTACGTGTGCAAAAGATGGAAGCTAGGGATACAGGACACCAATTTATATATTAAATAGGATCATTAGATTCCAGGCTATAGTGGAAATTATAACTAATAAACAACAAAGGCACTGGACTTATTTGCAGATGAAGTCATCCAAACTATGGAAGCTGTATTACAAGACAGATTGGTTTTAGATTATCTGTTGTCTGAGGAAGGGGTTGTTTGTGGAAATTGAACCTAACCACTTATTGCATGAAAATAGATAACAATGGAGGATTGGTAAAGGAGATCACCACAGAAATTAGAAAATATCTCAGATCCCCGTCCAGACTTGGAATATCCCATTTAAAACTTCATGGTGGTCCTGGTTCAGAGGGAGCTGGTGGCATCAGTTAGTATGGTATGGACTCCTAGTATTAGGAGTCTCAATAATCCTCCCTATCTGTATACCATGCATGATATGAATGGTCACCAGTATAGTCCATAAAATGCTCCCTCAAATAATTCTGACTGAGGACCAAGTCCAAATGTTGATGTTAAGGGTGGGGGGAGAAGTTGGACTCCTGTAAGCCAAGATGATCTAGTTGGGAATGAAGAAATTGAATAGCATTATGAGGAGTTATTGCAAAAGTTCAAACAAAATAAGGGATAGAATGAATGAAAAGTCAGTAGCGGGTATGACAAATAAAAGGAGGGATTGTGAAGAGCAGAAATACTAACTTTTCAGCAATATAGTGCTAAAATTAGTTCAAGTCATAGGCCTTGGATTCTATTTCTTAGAAATCAGGAGATGAAAAGGAATGCAGATCTTAGTCATGTCATCCTAACCATATAAGGTGTAAACAGGAATAGGCTCTCTTGTGCAATTGAAGCAAAACTCCCCTTCTTTTCACACCATCAAGCTAGACCAATTATTGTACAGGCCAGCAGAAAAAGGAGGGGATGTGGGTTGTTGTTTTTGTGGTTTTTGCCTTTATAATCTTGCTTTAGTTTCTGTAATCTGCCTTTCCCTGCTCTAGCATTATAGGGAATAAGGGACTGCCCTGCTTCTCACAATAACTGAAAATAAACTCTGACTCTGCTGCTACTTTGAAAGAACTCCGAGCAATCATTTTTGGGTTAGGGTCTCAATACCCCATACATCTTTAAAAGGAATGGGAAAGGAAACTACATATTCTGTAAAGTCACAACTAATAATGAAGTTATATCACTACTAAATATGTATGCAGCTAGTGACATAGTATACAGATTCTTATAGTACAAGCTGAAAGAATTACAAGGAGACAGAGACAGCAAAATATTAATAATGGGGGAACTCAACCCCCTCTCTCTAAGAACTAAATAAATTCAACCAGAAAATAAACAAGAAGTTAGGAATGTGAATGAAATTTTAGAAAACTTAGATATGATAGAGTTCTGGATAATATGTATTGGGGCTAGAAAGGAATATACCTTTTTTCTCAGCAGTACATGGCACGTTTACAAAAATTGAACATGTACGAAGTAATAAAAACTTATAATCAAATGCAGGAGAGGTATAAATAATAAATGTAAACTATTCAGACCACGATGCAATAAAAATTAAATATAATAAAAAACTAATTGGAAATTAATAGCTTAATTTTAAATAATGGGTGGATTAAAGAGAAAATAATAGAAAACATCAATAAATATATTCAAGATAATGATACTAATGAGACATCATATCAAAATTTATGGGATGCAGCCAAGGCTGATTTGGGGGAACACTTTTTATCTCTAAATTCCTATATAAATAAAACAGAGAAAGAAGAGATCAATGAATTGCATATGCAATAAAAAAGCTAGGAAAATAACAAATTAAAGATCTCCAATAAAAAATTAGAAATTCTGACAATCAAGAGAGACATTAATAAAATTGAAAGCAAGAAAGCCATAGATGTAATAAATAATACTGAGTTGAGTTTATGAAAAATTCAATAAAAAATAAAGAATAACAAAATTACCAGTGTCAAAAATGAAAAGGATGAACTAAACACCAATGAGGTGAAGACTAAAGAGACAATATGGAGCTGCTTTGCCAAACTTCATGCCAATTAATTAACCTGAGTGAAATGGATGAATGATTACATAAATACAAACTACTAAGATTAACAGAAGAAATAAAATGCTTAAATAACCCAATTTCAGAAAAAAAGAAATAGAAGAAACCATCAAAAATAATTCCTAAGAAGAAGTCTCCAGGATGAGATAGATTTACAAGTGAATTCTACCAAACATTTAAGGAACAATTAATTCCTATTCAACATAGACTATTTAAAAAATAGGTGAAGATATCCTGGAGGAGAAGTTCAGTCAAGATTTCAAAGAGGAACTGTGCTAATTCTCCTGGTTTCCCCTCAGAAATAATATGAAAGAAAACTCTTAAAAGAAATTTGATCAAGAAAACCCAAGAAAAGAAGGAGAAGAGCATCAGACCAAAAAGGTCTATCTCAGGGAGCTGTGGGTGAGTTGGGAGGAGAGAGCAGACAGCCAGACCAGGAGCTAGGACCAACCCAGGCCATGGAGGCTTTGGCTGTGGAAGCTGCAATCCAAAGATCAAACTAAGATGTGGAGACTTGGCTGTGGGAGCGGCACTCTGAAGACAAAGTTAAGCCATGGAGGTTTTGGCCTTGGAAGCCATGAAGACTCTGACTATGGGACTGGCAGTCTGGGGAACCCCAGTGGGGCTGGAGGTCAAGTTCTAGCACAGAGAATTGCACAATGCAACTGGACATCAACCCATTTGGATTGGGCTATGAGCTCCATACTTTCATTGGAGCCCTCTTCCCAGAACAAATACAGAAACAGCCCACCCAGCCACACCCCTCAGTCTCAGGCAGCAGAGCTCTCTCAGCTGAATAGGGAGCAAAGCCTGGAGGATATTCAACACCAATGGTCTGAAGAAAGCCCTCCCCCAATACAAGCTCTTAAGAAAATGAAGAAAGACCACGGGGGGGGGGGCATTGAAAACTATTTTGACAGAAAGATCCTAACTCAGATAGGTCTAGAACTTCTGAGGAGAATATGGATTGGTCTCCAGCCCATAAAGAATTCCCAGAAGATATCAGAAAGGAGTTAAAAAAAAATCAACACTGAAGAGCAAAAAAAAAAAAATGAACTCAGTATTAAAGCATTTAGTGATAGAAAACTGCCCTGTTATAAGAGAAGCAGAAGAAAAAATTGTTAATGAAGGAATAGATTGATTCCCCTACAGAAAGGGATACTAAAATGGAAACATCAAGGAATATTTTGGCCAAATTATAGAACTATCTGATAAAAGAGAAAATCCTGTAATTAGCCATAAAGAAAGAATTTAGATACCAAGTAGCCACAGTGAGGATTATACAAGACCTGGCTGCATCAACATGAAGGTTTCAAAGGGCCTGGAATGTGAAATTTGAAACAGCAAGGAAGCTTGAAATGGAGCCAAGTATCCACTATCCCACAAAGCTGAGCCTACTCTTCCAGAAGAAAAGATGGACATTTAATTAAATAGGAAACATCCAACTTATCCTGATTAAAAGAACACAGATAAATAGAAAATTTGAACAGCAAATAGTAGACTCAAGAGACACATGAAAAGGTTTACAAAAAAGGTAAAGAAAAAAAACCCTGCTATCTGATAAGATGAAACTGGCTATATCCCTACCTGCGAAAATGATTCTCATAACTCTCAAGAAATTTAACTCTATTAGAAAGAATATACTTTGCCAGAAGTACTGGACACTCATGACTTATCCATGACTCTGATAGAATGATGTAAAGACAATATTTCCTGAAAAAGGGGTGCACTAAAGAGAAGGGAAGATGGAGGAGATTGAATGGTATGAATCAGTTTACATAAAGAGGTAGCAAGGAGCCATTGCAAAAGAGGGGAAGAACTGAGGAGGTGAGAACTGCCTGAATCATACTCTCATCAGATTAGCCCTAATGTTAACATTAATACTCTCAGTTAAGTTGAGAAATATATCTTACCTTTCAAGTATTAAAATGAGAAAGAGGGAGTGGGGAGGTAAACTATAATTAAGGAAGGAAAATGGGGCAAAGAGAACAGGGAAGGAAAGGGGAGGGGGATTGTATGCAATGGGGCAAACACATTAAAAGGGAAGATATTCAGAAACAAAACACTGGGGAATATGGATAAAGTGGAAAAAGGGAGAAAATATAAACAGAGGGAAGATAGCATGGAGGGCAATAAAGAATTGATAGTTATAGCTTGGAATGTGAATGGGATGAACTCTCCCAAAAAAGTGAATAGCAGACTGGATTAAAAACCAGGATCAGGCAATATACTGCTTCTAAGAAACTCATTTGAAGCAGAGATACATAGAGTGTAAAAGTAAAAGATTGTGAAGAAATATATTGTGCTTCAGTTGAAGTGAAAAAAGCAGGGGTGGAAATCCTTATCTCAGGGAAAGCAGCTGTAAAAATAAATCTCATTAAAAGAGATAAGGAAGGAAACTATATCCTCCTAAAGCGTACCATAGAAATTGAAGCAATTTCAATATTAATATGTATGTGCCAAGTGTTATCAGCATCCAAATTATTAGAGGGGAAGTTAAATGAGTTACAGGAACATATAGACAGCAAAACTAAACTAGTGGGAGACCTCAATGTCCCACTCTCAAATTTAGATAAATCTAACCATAAAATAAAAAGAAGGAAGTTACGGAGGTAAATAGAATGTTAGAAAACTGAAAAAATGAAGGACCTTTGGAGAAATTTGCATGGGAAAAGAAAGGAATATACTTTTTTTCCACAGGACAAGGCACTTACACAAAAATTGACCATTTAATAAGGCCCCCAAACCTAATAATCAAATGCAGAAAAGCAGAAATAGTGAATGCCTCCTTCTCAGATCATAGTACAATAAAAATCACATACAATAATGGATAGAGATAGGAAGAGATAGACCTAAAACCCATTGGAAAATAAATAAGCTCATTTCAAAGAATGAATGGATCAAACAACAAATTATAGAAAAAATTAATGATTTCAACCTAGATAATGGCAATAACGAGACAACATACAAAAACTTATATGATACAGCTAAGGCAGTTGTCAGGTAACAAATTATATCTTTAAATGCGTAAATTAATAAACTGGAGAAAGAAGAAATCAATGAACTAAAAACATAACTAAAAATTAAAGAAAAAGTAAATTAAAAGAATACAATTAAATACCAAATTAGAATTACTAAAAATTAAAGGAGAAATTAATAAAATTGAAAGCATGAAAACTAGAACTAATAAATAAAACCAAGAGATGGTTTTATGAAAAAATGCCAATAAAATTCATAAAATTTGGGATATTTTGATTAAAGAAAGAAATTAGAAAACTAAATTACCAGTATCTTAAATAAAAAACGTTTAACTCACCACTAATTGGGAGAAAATTAAAGTAACAATTCAGAATTATTTTACCAAACTGTATGCTACTAAATTTGATAATCTAAAGGAAATGGATGAATATTTACCAAAATTTATTTTGCCCAGGTTAAATAAAGTGGAAAGTAAATATCTAAATAATCCTCTCTCTGAAAAAAGAAATTCAACAAGCCAGTATTGAACTCTCTAAGTAAAAATCTTCAGGGTCAAATGGATTCACAAGTGAATTCTATCAATCATTTTAGGAACAATCGGCTCCAATTCTATACAGACTCTTGGCAAAATATGTGAGGACAGAATTTTGCCTTACTCTTTCTATGACAACAATTTAGTGCATATACCTAAACCAGGATGAATCAAAACAGTGAAAGAATATTATAGACCTATCTCCTTAATGAGTATAGATTCAAAATTCTTAAATAAAATCTTTGTAAAGCAATTACAACAAGTTATCCCTAGGATAATACACTTGGTCTAAGTAGGATTTATTCTAGGAATGCAGGGTTGTTTCAATATTTGGAAAACTGTTACTCTAATTAACTACTTTGATAACAAATCTATCAAGGATTATATGATTATTTCAATAGATACTGAAAAAGCCTTAGACAAAAATACAGAACCAATTTCTACTAAAAACACTGGAGAGTGTAGTAATAAATGGATTACTCCTAATAATAATAAGCAGTATCTATCTGAAACTATCAAAATGCATTATATGCAATGGGGATAGGCTACAGGATTTCCCAATAAGATCAGGGGTGAAACAATAATGCCAATTATCACCACTACTATCCAATATTGTTTTAGAAATATTAGCTTCAGCAATAATAGAACAAAAAGAAATTGAACCAATTAGAATTGCGAAAAAAGAGACACAACTTTCACTCTTTGTAGATGATATGATGACATACCTAGAGAGTCCTAAAAATTCATCTAAAAGTCTCCTAGAAACAGCAACTTTTTTAAGCACAGGATATAAAACAAACCCTCATAAATCCTCAGCATTTCTATATACTAGCAAGATACAGCTGAAAGAACTAGAAAGAGAAATCCTATTCAAAGTAAATTCGGACAATATAAAATACCTGGAAGTCTACCTGCCAAGGTGGATTCAAAAAGTTTTTGAAAACAATTAAAAAACATTTCTCATGCAAATAAAATCAGATTTAAATATCTGGCAAAACATCAACTGCTCATAGATAGGCCAAGAAAATATCATAAAAATCACAATTCTAACAAAATTTAACTGCTTATTTAGTTTCCTACCATTCAAAATTCCAAAAAATTAATGAATTAGTAAAAAATTATAACTAAATTTATATGGAGAAATAAAAGGTAATTAATTTCCAGGAATTTAACCCAAAAAAGTGCAAAACTAGGTGGCTTAACTCAAGCAGATCTAAAATTATATTATAAAATATCAGTCATCAAAACTGTTTGGTATTTACAAAGAAATAGAGTGGTGGATCAGTTGAACAGATGATGTACAAAAGAGATAGCAGGAAAGGGTTATAATAATCTGCTTTTTGATAAACCCAAGGAATCCATTTTTTAAGATAACAACTCTCTTCGATAAAAACTGTTGGGAAAATTCAAAGTTAGTATGGTCTTATATTTAAGTATTTATATATTTATATATTTATACATAACTTATACCAAAAATAGGTGAAAATGACTATAGAATTTAGACATAAAGGACAATATAATAAGCAAAGTAGGGAATCAATAAATAATTTTCCTGTCATGTCTGTAGAAATGGAAGCAGTTTATGGCTAATGAAGAGATACAGAACATTAACAAAAAATAATTTTGATTACACTAAATTAAAAGGGTTTTGCAAATGTAAAACCTCTGGAACCAAGATCAAAAGAAATATAGTAAATTGGGAAATCATTTTTACAACTAGTATTTCTGACAAAGGCCTCATTTCTAAAATAGAAAACTGAGTCAAATTTATGAAGATAAACAAGCTATTCCCCATTTGACAAATGAACAAAAGATACACAGAGGCAATTTACAGATAAGAAAAATCAAAATGTTCCATAGTAATATGAAAAATTGCTCTAAATCATTACTGATTAGAGAAATGAAAATTAAAACATCTCTGAGGTACTACATCTCAGATTGGCCAATAAGGCCAGAAAGGACAATGAACAGTGTTGGAAGTGATGTGGGAAATTGGGGACACTAATACATTGTTGATGGAGCTCATCCCCTCAACCAACTGTTCTAAAGAACAATTTGGAATTATACAAAAAGGGCAATAAAATGTGCATATCCTTTGATCCAGCTATACCACTACTGGGTGCATATATATATATATATACCCTGAAGAGATCATGAAAAAGGGTACAAATATCACTAGTACAAAAGTATTCATAGCAGCCCTGTTTGTGGTGGCAAAGAATTGGAAATTGAATGAAAATCCATTAATTGGGGAATGACTGAACAAATTGTGGTATATGTATATCATGGAACACTTTTTGGTTTTTTAGAAACCAGGGGGAATGAAAATTCAGAGAAGCCTGGAAGGATTTGCATGAACTGATGCTGAGCAAGATGAACAGAACAAGAACACTGCACATCCTAATAGCAACATGGGGGTGATGATCAACCTGTACCGACCTGCTCATTTCTTTCTTTTTTTAGCTTTTTTGCAAGGCTGCAAGGCTATGGGGTTAAGTAGCTTGCCCAAGGCCACATAGCCAGGTAATTATTAAGTGTCTGAGGCTGGATTTGAACTTAGGTACTCCTGACTCCAGCGCTGGTGCTCTATCCACTGCGCCACCTTGTTGCCCCCGACCTGCTCATTTTATCAGTGCACCAATCAGGGAAAATTTTAGGGGATCTATGATACATAATATCATTTGAAACCAAACAAAGAGTTATACAGTTTTAACAAAGACAAAAAACTATTACCTTTATTTTTTTTTCACAAAAGGTGTCATATTATGCAGTTTTGCTATCTCTTATATTTTACTTTTTCTTTAAGGATATGATTTCTCCCTCAACACATTAAATTTTGGTCAATGTATAGCATGAAAACAAAGGCTATTAGACTGCTTTCTGTGGGGATTGGAGGGAAGGAAGCAAGATTGGGGAAAAATTGTAAAATTGAAAAACCTAAAAAAATAGATGAAGGAGTAGCTTTTCCAAACTCCTTTATTGACACCAATTGTAGCTGGTACCTAAGCCAGGAAGAACCAAAATAAACTATGGAAATTGAAGATCAATCAAACTAATGAATATTATTGCAAAAATCTTAAAGAAAATTTTAGCAAAGGGATTACAGCAAATTGCTATCAGGATAATTCGCCATGATCAGGTAGCACTTATACCATCTAGGCAGGGATAGTTCAACATTAAGAAAACACTTGGCATAATTGAACATATCAATAGCAAAACCAACAGAAATCATATGATTTTCTCAACATGCTGAAAAACCCTTTGATAAAACACAACATGCATTCCCATGAAAAACACTAGAAATTTTAGGAATAAATGGAGTTTTTCTTAAAATAACTATAGGTATCTATCTAAAACCATCAACAAATATCATATTTAATGGAAATAAACTCAGGTCATTTTCAATAAAATCAAGGGTGAAACAAAGATGTCCAGTATCACAATTACTATTCAATATAGTATTAGAAATGCTAGTTATAACAATACAAGAAGAAAAAGAAATTGAAGGAATCACAATTGGCATTGGCTAAACAAAGCTTTCATTCTCTGCAGATTATATGATGGTAAACTTAGAGAACCCAAGAAAATCATCTTAAAAAACTCTTTGAAACAATTAACAAATTCAGCAAAGTAGCAGGATACAAGATAAACCCATATAATCCAACAACATTTCTATATATGATCAATAAGGCCCAAGAGCAAGACATAGAAAGAGAAATTCCATTTAAAGTAAATATAGACAACATTAAATACTTGAGAATCTACTTTCCAAGGCAAACCCAGAAACTGTACAAGCACAATTTTAAAGCACTTCTCACCCAAATAAATTCAGATCTAAATAACTGGGGAAAATGTCAATTGTTCATGGTTAGGTTGAGCTAATATAACAAAAATGACAATTATACACAAATTAAATTACTTATTCAGTGCCATAACAATCAAAATACTAAACAAATACTTTACTGGGCTAGAAAAATAGTAAAAGAATTCATCTGGAGCAGCAAAAGTTCAAGGGAAATGATGGAAATAAATGTAAAGGAAGGTGACCTACCTCCACCAGACCTAAAACTATACTGTAAAACAGCAATCATGAAAACTTCCTGGTACTGGTTGTGAAATAGAGCAATAGATCAGTGGATTAGAATAGGTTCAAAAGAAAATACAGTAAATGAACCCAAAATATAGTATTTGACAAATAAAAAGACAAATAAAATAAAGATAAAAACTTACTATTTGACAAAAATTGTTGAGAAAACTGGAAAAATGTATAGGAAAATCTAGGCATTGATCTACATTTCCCACATCAAAATTAGATCAAGTTAGGTATAGGATTTAGACATAAAGGATAACACCATAGGTCCATTAATAGACCAAGAAATTCTCTATCTATCAGATATATGGAAAGGGGAAAAATTTATGACCAAACAAGAATTATGCAAGATGTATGAGTTTTCTATATGAAATTAAAAGGTTTTTAAAATAAGAAAATATTGGACAAATTAGAAGAAAAAAGCAGAAAGCTGGGAAATAATCTTTGTAGCTAGGAATTCTGATAAAAATCTCATTTCTAAAATATATAGAGAATTACCACATATTTAAAAGGTTGCAAGTCATGACTCAATTGATATATAGTTAAAGTATATGAATAGACAGTTTTCAAATAAAGAAATTAAAGCTATATACCATCATATAAAAAATCTCCAAATCATAATTGATTAAAGAAATGAAAATTAAAAAAACTCTGAGGCATCACCTTACACTCAGATTTGCCAAGATAAGAAAAAGGGAAAAAGATCCATGTTTGAGTGGTTGTGGGTGGATTGTGACATTGATGCATTGCTGGTGGAGTTGTGAATGGATCCAACCATACTAGAGAGCAATATGGAGTTATGCCCAAAGAGCAATAAAAATGTTCTTGCCCTTTGATCCAATAATTTCAATTCTAGGCCTATATCCAGAAGAAATCATAAAAAAATTAGGAAAAGTTCCACATGTTCCAAAAAATTCATAGCATCTCTTTTTGTAGTGTCAAAGAATAGGAAATTGAGGGGATGTCCATCATTTGGAGAATGGCTAAAAAGTTATAATACATGAATACAGTGGAATATTTCTGTTCAGTAAGGAACCATAAATGGTCAGACTACACAAACGTGGAATTAATTGCAGGATCTGATGGTGAGTGAGAGGAGCAGAACCACAAGAACAATGTACACACTAACAACATTGTGAGATGATCATTCTTGATGGAAGCAGCTCTTCTCAGCAGTTAAGAAAGCTAGGACAACTATTTTAGATTGGATATGGACAATGTTATCCCAATCCAAAGGAAGAAAAACAAAATAAAACAAACAAAAAACCCTTCTGAATGAGATGAACACTTTATAAAAATTATTTATGCATCTCTTTTTGTTAATCCTAATTACTCATACTGAAAAAAAAGAATAATCTGCAACTATGTTTATCAGAAATATGCATGCAAAATGTAACCTGAATGTTCACCTCCTAGGGGAGGGGGATGGAATGGGAGGAGGAAATTTTTTAACTTAAAAATATACATGAGCATATGGATGAAAAATTAAATAAATAAAAATTTCTCATATTTCATAATTCTGTATAGTTTCATGGTACAGTATTCAACATCTCTGCATTTAGTGTGTTTTATGACTTGCATAAATGAATTATTTTGTGAATGTTTCTGTTATGTAGGGTAAGTGAAGCAGACTGAAAAATTCTCTTCATTAAAAATAGTTATTTGTAGAACTGTCTACACAAACATCCTCTTATTTAATGAGAGAATTACATTTATTTTTATAGGTATGTGTCTCTAGGGCTTTATGTATAGCTTTATTAATAGTGTTAACTTTTTCAGTAGTATTTGCTATTACTTTCTTCTGTAATATTATGATCATCATTTTTGCGTTTAGAAGTTCGGTATGATATATTTGGTGTAGGAGGAATTATATATTTTCTATTTTTGCTGGGATAAGAGCTTATGAGTGAAGCAAGTGGCACTATACCAATTTGGCAGGAATTCTTATCTATTTCTGTGTCATACACCTCTTTTTTTGGTAGACTGGTATAACATATGGACCATCTCTCATACTTACTTTTTTAAATCTATAAATTAAAATACACAGGACTATACATGAAAACAATTATATTGAAATAAAGTTATATATTTATACATATTCTAGTCTAATGATGTTTGAACTTCATTTTTGAAGAAGACTGTGATATTAAGGAGCCAAATCATAAACATGAATTGTAATTGAATTAAGGTGGTGCTATGCTAGTCAGCAGCCATATTTTCTGCTACAAAGTTATCTGAGTCTTGTTGTCATGTACAAATTAGGAGAAATATAGATAGTCCTGGATGCGAGGCAGTGAGAGTTAAGTATCTTGCCCAAGAGTAAACAGAAAACATGTGTCAGAAACAAGATTTTAACTCATGTCCTCCTGACTTCAGGGTCAGCACTATCAACCATCTATCTATCTATCTATCTATCTATCTATCTATCTATCTATCTATCTATCTAGTTAGCTAGCTAGCTAGCTAGCTATCACTATCAAATCTCTATCTAGCTAACTTGTTCTCCATTTGTGTGTCTTTCTACCCATCTACCTACATTTTTTAAAATCCCAGAAAAAAAAAGATTTAGAACCACTATCCCTAAAGGTACTTAGACTCTCATGGCATAAATTAGACTAGACAAGGATCAAATATCAATGATTCCAATTAATTCTTGCCATTTCCTTTCAATAGGAAGAAATGACAATAACCAATAACCTTACTAAGCCATCAATATGCTCAGAAAGAAAAATAATTAATATGGAACTATTTTAACAGATGTTTTATGCTGATTCATGAACTTAGGAAATAAAAAACTCACATAATAAAATCATCTGTAAAATTTCTCTATTTCACATGACCTTATTACATTGTTCTGTAATGCACTTTATTGTTTTCACCTATTATTAAATGTAAAAGTTTCTGTGGATCAAAGATAAATAAAATATTTAAGTTCTCCTTTGATAATATAAATTTTCAGGAACTCACAAGCTTGACAAAAGTCAATCACTATGAGCGAAAGGAGGATGCATGAAAACAGGAAAAATGAATGAAAAATAAAAATTAGTTAAACTTGCTGTTTTGGAAAAGACTGCCAACATAGCAGAAGATGAAGTTGAAGGAAAGTTTATGAAAACCAGCCAAAAGAAAATGGAAACGAGAAAAGGTGCCATTAATTCCACTGGGTAATATTTAAAAAAAAGAATCCACATTTTTACTGTCATATTATTTGCAAGCTATATTTAAAGATATCATGTCAGTGAATATTTTTGTACTGTGAAAGTTACTTCTCTTTCAGTAGTCAAAAATGCCTGCTCATCTGTCACTCAAGTGGAAATACATGAAGGCTCTGTTCTAGCTCTGAAATGCCTCACCAGAAACAAGACTTTTTTTTTTTTTCCAAGGGCATCCTGTTACAGAATGCCAAAGTGCAACATGGGTAATATTCTTAAGAAAGATGCTGAAATTTACTCTGTTGGTCAAGGAGAAACTAAACCAGGAAACAGCATTTTTTTTTTCATATGTGACTACATTAGCCTATTTGTCTATTCCTGGCAAAATTCTATTTACTTTCTTTTATTTCCTAAGCACATGTTTAAAGTTTAATCTTTTTCTGTTATGCTTATAAATGGTTAGAACCAGTTTTGGTCAGAATAAGAAAAACACAAATTCATCTTCTAAGCTAATTTTGTCTTAAGATTCCAAAGAAACTTTAAATATATCTTCTCAATTTATTAAATTCAATCTACTTACTATTTTCTGGTGGATTGCTTATAAATTTCTTTATGTAGAAGCTATATAAGCTATATAAATTACATATTTTGATATTTTGTATGACCTTTTTCCAATTTCTGCTTTACTCAGAGTAAAATTTTTGACTCTGCCCCTAACCTACATATAGACATTCACAAGGTTTATTATGTTTAAAGACAGAGAATATAATTTTGATTTTGAATCTTCCTGCCATTTTGGTCATCCAAACAGGTTTTTTTGTATTTTTTTAGGTTTTTGCAAGGCAAATGGGGTTAAGTGGCTTGCCCAAGGCCAGCTAGGTAATTATTAAGTGTCTGAGACCGGATTTGAACCCAGGTATTCCCGACTCCAAGGCCAGTGCTTTATCCACTATGGCACCTAGCCACCCCCATCCAAACAGTTTTCACTAAACTGTTATTTATTGTTTTTATGTGATGTTGTAATTAAATTTTGAAGAATTACTAGAATGAAAAAAATGAAACAAATACTAATCCTACACAAT
Source organism: Macrotis lagotis (assembly GCF_037893015.1). Taxonomy (NCBI): domain Eukaryota; kingdom Metazoa; phylum Chordata; class Mammalia; order Peramelemorphia; family Peramelidae; genus Macrotis; species Macrotis lagotis. The sequence goes on from NC_133666.1 coordinate 574,383,868, forward strand.
AGAAAGGAAACTGGTGCAGCACAGGGCATGCTTCCTTTCAGGTGTGCTTTTGTCTTAGGATGGTTTGCTGAGGAAATGAATGTTAAGATGGCAAACAGAGTTGTTCCAGCAAAGATGGTGGAGAAAAGCCAGGAACTGTTTTAAGGTCTCCTGACTTTCCCTCAAAACTGACCCCAATCAAGCCTCTTAACAGATTTTCAACCCATGGGACCCACAGAAGAATAGAGGGAAACATGTTCCAGCAAGATTTGTCACAGGGGAGCGTGGACATATTCAGGGCAGAGATCAGAGACCCATTGCTGATGCAAAGGGTGAGGCAGGCTACTAACCTGAAAAGCATGTTGGAAGCCTTTGCAGTGTGCATAGCAGGCAGATGGGAGAGCAATGGGACAACTTCCCAGACAGCTATCTGGCCAGCTGGACTGGTCTGGAAGACTCAGACTGGGAATTCCTGTGTTCATAGGAAAGGAAGCCTGTGTTTCCAGCTGAGTCTCCCATTGTTCTTGTGGGAGGGTCTGACTATATCCAGAGCAAGCACAGAAACAATCCCAAGAGTTCCCAATTTGCCCCAAGACCAGCCTGTAGATGGTATATCTTCCCCCATGCTAATTACACCAATTACTGGAGAGAATCTGTGACTTTTCTGGCCTGAAGGACTGGTGCAGATGTGCGTTACAAACCCAAATTAGGCAGTAGACCACTCACACCTACAGTAGAGAAAATCCAGAGGAAGCTTCTGGCATCCCTTACAGCTCCATGAACTGATTAATCTCCTCGAGTTCATTATCCCAGTGAGCAAAGTCACTAGGAATCAGAACACTGAATGTCCATAAACCAACCCCTCCTCCAAGACAAGAACTTAGGAAATGGACCCAAAATGAAGAAAGGCTAATACAAAACAGGTTCCAATGAATGATACCTTGCAGATTAGAATACTAGCTCAGAAAAGGAAGTTAGAAGGGGTGGAGGTTCAGAATAGAATATGAATTGGTCTCTAGCCCAGAAAGACTTCTTAGAAAAGATCATAAAGGAGTTGATAAATGAAATTGAAAACGTGGGAAAAGAAACCTAAGAGAAAAGTAAAACTTTGCAAGGCAAAATTAACAACATACAAGAAAACAATACTTTTGAATACAATTAGACAAGCACAAAAAGAAAATAATTCTCTTAAAAATGCAATTGGGAAATAAGAAAAAGATAACAACTCCTTCAAAAATATAATTTAACAATTGGAAAAGGATATTCAAAATGTAAATGAAGAAAATTCTTCCCTAAAAAGAAGATTGGAATCTAAAGAAACTAATGACTTCATGAGACACCAAGAATATGTTTAATAAAATACAAAAATAAAAAAATTAAAGAAAATATAATTATAACTCACTTGCAGAACAACTGACCTGGAAAATAGATTAAAGAGAAGCAAATTAAGGATCACAGGACTTGAACCCTTTGAAGAAAATAAAAGATTGAACTCCTTAATACAGAGTATAGTGAATGAGAACTGTCCTGATATACTGGAACTAGAGGGCAAAATATGCATTGAATGAATCCATTGACCCTATCCTTAAAGGAATTCCAAAATGAACAAAGAATATTGTGATCAAACTCCAGAAATATCAGATCAAGGAGAAAATCCTGCAAGAGGAGAGAAAGAAATAATTAAAATTCCAAGGAGTCACAGTCAAGATTATAAAGAACTTGGCTGTATCAACATTAAGGGATAAAAGGACTTGGAATATCATATTTCAGAGAGCAAGGGAGTTTGGATTACAACCAAGAATTCGCCATCAGGAAAAACTAAGCCTTCCATTTCAGGGGAAAAGATGGGCTTTTAACAAAATAGGAGACTTCAATCTTCCTTGATGAAAAGACCAGAGCTAAACAAAACATTTGGAAACTCAAGAGATATATGAAAAGGAAAATGGGGGAAAAGAAAGAGGCTGTTTTTCAAGAAGATTAAACTGATTCTTTCCCCACCTGGAAGGAAGATTCTTAAAAGTCTTGAGAATTGTAAATTTATTAGAGGAAATATATTTAGGAAGACATATTATTTCCATGACTTTGATGGAATGATTTTTAAAAATCTCATTGGAAAGGGGGTAACAGTAAAGAAATAGGAAGAAGGGGAAGATAGTAGGGGGCTAATTGCTTCACTTGAAGAGAGCAAAAGATCTATTGCAATAGAGGGGAACCAGTAAGGAAGTGAGGATTACCTTGCTTTCATCAAGGTAGACTCAAAGAGAGATTTTAACACACACACACACACACACACACACACACACACACACACGCACACACACACACACAATTAAGTTTAGAAATTTATTTTACATTTCAAGCATTAAGAGGAGGAAAGGGTGAGAAGGAGGGACTCATTCAAGAAAGGGAAAGAAGAAGGGAAAAAGGAAAAGCTAAAATGAAAGGGATGGGTTGGATAGAAGGGGGTAAATACACTGAAGAAGGTAGTAGTCAGAAGCAAAATACTGAGGAGTAAGGATAAGGTGGAAAAGAAAAAATACAAATATAGGGGAAGATAGAATGGAGGACAATAAAGAGTTAGTAATTATAAATTTGAAAGTGAATGGAATGATCTTTTTTATAAAATGGAAATGAATAGTAGAGTGGATTAAAAACTAGAATTGCACTATATGCTGCTTTCAAGAAACACATTTGAATCAGGGAGTTACATAAACAGGAAAGGTTAAAAAAAGAGTGAAGGTATAATTATAGCACCTAATCATACTAAAAACACTAGAGAGCAAAAGAATAAATGGATTGTTCCTTAAAATGATAAGCAATATTCATCCAAAACCACTAACAAGCATTGTATGTAATGGGGATAAGCTAGTAGTATTCCCAATAAACTCAGGAGTGAAACAAAGATGCCCATTATCACAACAATTATTCTATATTGTATTAGAAATGCTAGCTTTAACAATATGAGAAAAAAAAAGAAATTGAAGGAATTCAAATTGATAATGAAGAAACAAAAATCTCACTCTATGCAGATGATATAGCTTGCTTAGAGAACCTTAAAAGTCATCTAAAAAAGCTATGGGAAACAACTAGCAACTTTAGCAGTCAATGGAATTAGAATAAACCCACATAAATCCTCAAGATTTCTATATATATTACTACAGGATATAACAGCTAGGGATAGAAAAAGAAATTCCATTTAAAATAACTTACTTCTGGGATTCTACTTGTCAAGCTAGACTCAGAAACTCTATGAAAAGACTCTCACAAATAAAATCAGATCTATATAACTGGAAAATATTAACTACTCAGTAGGTTCAGGTAATATAATAAAGATGACAATTCTATCTAAATAAAACTCCTTATTTAGTGCCATACCAATCAAACTTCCAAAAATCACTTTAGTGAGCTTGAAAATAGTAAATAAATTCATATAAAGGGAGAAAAAAATCAAGAATGTCAAGGGAATTAAAAAAATGAAAAAGAAAACCACCTAAACTCATCTGGTACTAAAATTTTATTATAAAGCATCAGTTAACAAAATTGCCTAGTACAGGCTAAGAAATAGAGTAGCAGATCAATGGAATCAGTTAAGTTCAAAAGAGATAGGAAGAGATGATTATAATAATCTACCTTTTGATAAACAAACCCAAAGAGTGCAGTTTCTGGGATAAGAACTCACTTCTTTGATTAAAGACTACTGGGAAAAACTGGAAGATGGTATAGGAGAAGGAGACTTTCTTAAACCAATATCTCTCTCCATATACCAAGATAAGGTCAAAATTGGTGCAAGATTTAGACATAAAATACAATATTATAAGCAAATTAGAAGAAGGAATAGTTTACCTGCCAGTTCTATGGAAATGGAAGCAGTTTACGACCAGTGAAGAGATAGAGAACATTATAAAATAGAAAGTGGATAATTTTGATTACAGTAAATTAAAAAAAAACACTTCTGCACAAAACCCCACTGTATCCAAGATCAAAAGGAATATAATAAATTGGAAAAAAAATTTTTACAGATAATGTTTCTGACAAAGGACTCATTTCTAAATGATATAGAGAACTGGGTCATATTTCTAAAGAAACAAATCATCCCCCAATTGACAAATGATCATTTGCAAAGGCCTATGCAAGGGCAGTTTTCAGAACAATGAAATCAAAGTTATTTGTCATATGAAAAATTGCTCTAAATAATTATTTATTAGAGAAATGCAAACTAAAGCATCTCTAAGGTAACACCTCACACCTCTCAGATTGATCAATATGAATAGAAAGCATAATGATCAATGTTGGAAATCTGGAACACTAATACATTGTTGGTGGAGCTAAGAATTGATCCAAACTTTCTGGAGAGCAATGTGTATACCCTTTCATCCCAAAACACCTCTATTGAGTATGTTTTCCTGAAGAGATCATAAAAGTGGTAAAAATTACACACATGCAAAATTATTCAAGGTAGTTCTTTTAGTAGTGGTAAAGTATTGAGAATTGAGGAGATATTCATCATTTGAAGTATGGCTGAACAAATTGTGGTATATGTACGTGATGGAACATTATTGTTCTTTAAGAAACCATGAGGAATGAGATTTCAGAAAAGTCTGGAAAGACTTGCATGAATTCATACTGAGTGAGATGAGCAGAAACAGAAGAACATTTTATACATTAATAACAACAAGTGATGATCAACCTTGATGGAACTGTTCACTACATCACTGTAATAATCAGGGTCAATTTTAGGGGATCTGTTATGGAGAATACCATATGTAGCCCGAGAAGTAAATGTGGAGTTTAAACAGAGACCATAGATTATTAACATCGATTTTTAAAAGTTGACATCTATTTTTTCAATTCTACTATCTCTAATATTTTCTTTCTTTTGGATCTGATTCTTCTTTAACAACACATTCAGTTTTGATCTGTGCTTATCATGGATTCAAATGTAAAGCATATTTCAGATTGCCTTCTATTGGGGGGATAGTAGAGGGAGAGGGAAAAAACTATAAAACTCAAAAACCTTAAAAAATGATGATTGTTTGAAACTACCATTGTATATGATTGAAATACAAATAAAATATTTATATAATGAAAAATTAATAAATAAAGTATAGCATTTATATCTGAAAAAAATTTCAATAGCTAATAATAAAATCCTGTGCAACATAGCTGACTTTTCCTTGATAGTTTTTGAGATTTTCTTGTCAAAAATTTAAAACCATTGTAGTCATCCTTCTAGTCATGTATCCTCTCACATTTAGTTTGGTTAGTCTTCAGATGACAGACACATGATCTACAAGAACTGTTGTCAATTTTTTTTTCTGTATTAATAAACACAAGCAGAGTTTTTACCCTATAGTCACAGCCTGTGAAAAATCCAAGGTCCTTCTCATGCAATGATAAAAAAATACTAGAACTTTAATTAAAGATATTGGTAATAATAGAGAAAGAATATGATAAAATAATGAATAATAATTATTTCCTACTGAAAGAAAAATATTGGATATTGAAAAATATGGCAAATACTACTAATAAAGGAAATATGCATTGTTCATTTCTTGTCATGTAAATGCTAGAAAATCCAAAATTTTGGAAAATTAAACATCCTTCTGGAAATTCAAATTCAGTTTTCAATTGTCAACAGCTGTTATTAAGAAGTCAACCTTCTTATTCAAAGGAAACAAGTGATTTGCCTGGATAATCGCATTATAAAATTGAAAGTTCAAAACTGAAGAGGCATTCATTCTCTTTTTTCAGGAAATTAAAAGACATTTTCTGGAAACTAAGAGAAGTCACATGATTTCATGATGATCACACAGCAGTGAATATTTAAAATGTAAATTAAATCTTATTCTTCTTAATTCCAACACAATGCTTTATAAATGACAGCTTATTTTTTATTCTCCAGGTGCCAATGGAAATTAAGTTATCCAATAGGAGAATTCAGGCTCATTTGGAAAGAATGGCACCAAAAATATTATGTTTACTATATTCAAAGAATTGTAATAAGCATTATACAAAGACAATAAAAAATGTCCTGAACTGAGAGAGTACATCCTAATGAGTAGACAACATTTTAATTGGTTTATATAAAACTTAATTCGTCTAGATAAAATTTAGTGGAATTGATGCAAAGTAATATGAAAGAAGAAAGAATTAGAGCTACTGAGGGTTTTTCCCAAAGTGCAGAATTTCATCTGAGTCTTGATAATAGAGATGAAATCAAAAAATTTTTGAAAAACAGCTAGAACATTTCAGAATCAGGAATTAGTCAAAAAGAGGAGAGATAGGAGATGGAGTTTCTTGTACAAGGAAATGTGAGCTGCTTAGTATAAATAAAACAAAAATTACATAGAAGAAACATAATGAAATTGGAAAAGTAGTAATATACTGAGTTAAGATCATGTTAAATGACAGTTATTGACATTTATACATGGAGATAATCCAAACAATTTTAATTGAGAAGGGAATAAAATGACAATATCTACATTTTAGGAAATCATCTTCACAGCTGAGTGAAAAATTGATTGAAGTAGGGAGAGACTTGACTCACTGAAACCAATTGCAAAGCTCCTTATATTTATAGAGCACAGCTAGGTGGCACAGTGGATGAAGCACTGGTCTTGCAGTCGGGAGTACAGGAGTTTTAATGTGGCCTCAGTCACTTGACACTAACTAGCTGTGAGAGCTCGGATAAGTCATAGTCTTTATTGCCTCACAGGACCATCTCCAGCTCTCCTCATCCATATCTGAACACTGGACTGAGATGACTGCAGAGATAAAACTGAGGATGGTGACCTAGTACAGTACCCCTTACATCCAATCCAGGCACTTGTCGTGGTACTACCTCCCTGATGTCAGACTTCTGTAGAAAAGAAGGACAATTATTTAATTTGTATCTGACTACTCCTTTCCATTATATTCCCTCCCTTCTATCATCTCTGCCTTCTTTCTTTCATTCCCTTCCACTCCTACTTGCTCTGGAGTAAAAGTTTTCTATGCCCAATCGAATGTGTAAGTTATTATCTCTCTGAGTCAAGTTTGACAAGTGTAAGGCATACTTATTCTGTCTCAATTTCCCCCTCTCCCACTTCACTGTAAAAGCTTTTTCTTACCTCTTTTATGCAAAATGACTTACACTCTTCTTTTTACCGTCCTCTCACCCATTAATTCTAACACTTTAATAAAATATCCCTTCATATTCAACTCTCATCTGTGCCTTGTCTATATAAGACTCTTCTAATTGCCCAAATAAATGAGGAAGTTCATAGGAATCATCAGTATCATTTCCGATACAGGAAAATAAACATTTTAACATCACTGATATTGATTTGATTAACCTTTCCTGTGTGCATTTTTATGTTTCAATTGAGTCTCATATTTGAAGACCAACTCTTTTATTCAACTCTGGAAAATTTGAAAGATTCCTATTTCATTGAATATTTATATGTTCTTCTGAAAGAAGAATATCATCTTCTAAGGCCAACAATCCCTTAATACAGAAGATGTTAAATCTTTGTCATCTTGACTATGGTTCCACAATATTTGAATTGTTTCTGGTTGCTGGAAATATTTTTTCATTGGTCTGGGAACTATTAATTTAACTATAATATTCCTGGCATCTTTTATTTTGAGATCTATTCCAGGATGTTCTCAGAGGGTTCTAGTTCTAGAATATTTGGGCATTTTTCCTTGATCATCTTGATTTTTCTTGGAATATGATGTTTAAGCTCTTTTATTCATCATGATTTTCAAGTAATCCAGTTTTTTTTAATTGTCTTTTCTGGATCTAATTCTAGGAAAGTTGTTTTTTTTTTTTTTCAGTGAATTTCACATTGACTTTAGGTTTTCAGTACTTTGTTGTTTTATTTTTTCTGGATTTCTCATAAAGGCAACAGATTGCTTTTACTCAAATATATATTTCTATGAAGATTTTTCATTTTTTTCACTTTATATTAGGTTTTTGCAAGGCAAATGGGGTTAAGTATATTGCCTAAGGCCACACAGTTAGGTAATCATTAAGCGTCTAAGGCCAGATTTGAACTCAGGTACTCCTGACTCCAGGGCCGATGTTCTATCCACTGCAACACCTAGCCACCCTGAAGATTTTCTTCCTATCTTCTGAGAATTTTTTATCTCCTTTTTCAGTTTGCCAATTCTGTTTTTTAAAATATTTTTCAGGCCGACTAGGTGACACAGTAGATGGAGCACCGGCCCTGGCGTCAGGAGTACCTGAGTCAAATCTGGCCTCAGACACTTAATAATTACCTAGGTGTGTGGGCATGGGCAAGCTACTTAACCCCATTGCCTTACAAAAAAAATAAACTAAAAAAATATTTTTTCAAAAGAAACTAATGAATCTATGAGACACCAAGATTCCAGCCAACAAAATCAAAAGGCTTGCAACAGTGAAGAAAAAGTAAAGTAAGTTTTAGGAATAACAATAATGTATATAAATTGTTGGGCCACCCAAAAGCCTAGATAAAACAAAAGCCTGGAAAATATATTTCAGAAAATTAACATGAAAAATTGTTCTACTATATTAGCACAAGAAGACAGAATTGAAAGAATATACAGAACATCTCCAGAAAGAGACTCCAGTATAAAAACTCCAAGTAATAACATAGCCAAATTCCAAAATTCTAAAATTAAGGAGAAAATACTGCAAGCAGCCAAAAAGAAGCAAAAATCAAAGGAAGCAAAATGAGAATTTCCCATCACTTATCAACTTCAGAAAAAGAATGGAGGGACTGAAATATCATATTTAGGAGGGCAATTTAATGACCCTGTAAAATGCAGCATGTTCTGTACTTTCAATGAAAGAGGGGACTTCCACAATTTCCTCATCAAAGGAACAGAATTGAACTGAAAAGTGAATTTTCAAATTTAAATTTCAAAACAGGCATAAAACAGTAATTGGAAAGGGAAAAACAATCAAATGGTAGTCAAAAACAAATCATATATATATATATATATATTGAAGATATATACCACCCTGGGGTGGTAAGTCTGTGGGGCACCTGGGTCCCTGGGGGCACCAGCTAGTAGCAGCAGAAGTGGTATCCAGACTTACCACCACAGGCATCACCAAGCACAATTTGGAAGATCAGCCGGGAAATCTCTTCCTGGGTGACCTCAGAGCCCAGGCTAGTGTGATCTTTAGGAATAAATGGAACATTACTTAAAAAGGAGATAAGCTAGAAGCATCACCAGTAATATCAGGATATTAACTATCTCTGCTATTATTCAGTATCATACTAAAAATACTAGCTTTAGTGATAAAAGAAGAAAAAGTAATTGAAAGAATTAGAACAGGCTCTGAGGAATCAAAAGTATCTTTCTTTGAAAATAATCAATAATCAACTAAAAAACTTAGTTGAAACAATTACAACTTTAATAAATTTGCAGACTATAAAACAATCCCATAAAAATCATCAGCATTTCTATATATTATCAACAAAGTTCAACAACAAAAGAAAGAAGGAAAAATTCCATTTTAAGTAACTGTAGACAGTATATAATAGTATAGCATCTACCTGCCAAGACAAATGGAGGAACTATAATGAACAAAATTGCAAAACACTTTTCACTCAAATAAAATCAGATCAAAACATTGGAAAAAATATAAGTTGTTCATGGTTAGGTTAAGTTAATATAATAAAATGACAATTCTATCTAATTCAGCATCATATTAAACAAATTGTCAAAAATTACAGGACTAAAAGAAATAACAAAAATTATCTGGAACAACAAAAGTTGAAGAATATTATGAAAATTAATGCAAAATACAAAAGAGTTAGCTTAGCTTTAACAGACCTAAAATCTACATTATAAAACATTAACCATCAAAATTATCTTGCAAACAGTGTGGCAGTTCAGGTAAATAGGTTAGATACAAAATACACAGTAATATCCATAGTTCTCTTGTATTTGATAAATCCAAAGACTCTAGATTCTGGACCTCACTATTTGATGAAAAACTTTTGCAATAACTGGGAAACAATATTTCAGAAAATAGATATCGATTATTATCTTATACTCTATGCCAGGATAAGTTCAAAATGGATTCATGATGTGTATATTGAGTGATAACAATATAAACATGATAGGAAAATCAAAAATGATTGACCTTTTAAGATCTATGAAAAATGGATAAATTTATGAACAAATGTGACTAGTACTATATTAACACTTTTCTTCTTTCCATCTTATCTGTAGTAATCATCCTTGATAACATCACCAAAGATATGATGCTAATCTTTCAATAACCTAATTTATACAATGATCCCAATGACCTTAATCTATAGTCTTCCTCAGATAATATTGGAATTCATCATGAATAACAACTGCTTTTTATCCAAAACCCCTACCTCTGACAGTTTCCTAATAATCCATACTTTCCATTTCCTAAATTCATTCTTCAGCCTTATATCTATTTCCAGTCTATTAATGTATTCTTATTCTTCTAGTCCATGATCCCTTTCCAGATGCTATCCCTATATAGTATAGACACTGTGGTCAACTGGGTTTATTATATTGTCACTCACAGACAAGAGTCCTTCATCCCTTTTTCTTTTAAACACATGTGGCTTTCCAACACAAATTATAGAGAAAATAAATAAACCCATTGAATTCAAGGAACATTCATGACATTTTTAAATCTAATGAATTAACAATTACACATATTAAATTTGTTTCCAGCTAATGCCTCATTTCACTATTCTTAACAACTATTCCAACATATTTAAGCTTTAGTTGATCCATTTCCTTTCTTGGTGACTCTCTAAAAATATTCTTATCTCACTTTCTTAGAAAACTCTTGCCATCACAAAGGAAATAATGCTGCTTCCTTCTTTTTTCACACCTCAATTTTCTTTACCTTTATACAGTTAAATTGTTCTTATCCCTCAGAGGAAAAAATTGCTGTTCTCTTTTTCCAAGCTTCAAATTTTTCCCAAGATTCATTTTTGCAACTTTGTCATCATCTTTATCCTCTCCTCCCTTCCACTTGCATCTTTCTTTATCAAATATTAATAGTAATAACTAGCATTAATGTAGAGTTTTATGGTTTAGCTAGTGCTTTACACTTTCTAAACATCTCATTTTAGCTACAGAAAAATTTTGAATGTAAGTTTTATTAATAATTTTCATTTTACAATTGAGTAACCTGAGACAGACTGTAATTAGTTGATTTGCCCAATTGCACATAGTTACTAAGTCTATGAGGTAACTAAGATCATCCTGACTCTAAATTCAGTTCTTTCCATAGACACTTTATTATCTCTTTTTTTGTCTGCATATAAATAATTATAGTTTCCTTTCTTCATTTTTTCCTTTAAGAAAAAAAATATATCTTATACCTCTATTGAACTATCATTACAGTGCTATTCTTATTTAACAGTCAAATATCTCTTTAAAAATGTTGTAGCCATTCATTTCCTTACCATATAATCCTCAAAACCTTTGGAACATGAGTCTTCTCACCCCCATTGTGGGGAGTCAGTCTGGCCTAGTGAGTAGAGTTCTGACCTTGATTCAGGAAGAACTGTTTTTTATTCTTTGTTTTTTTTTTTTCACCTGGGTATTCTTACAAATCCAAACCAATGCACGAAAACTAATTCTGTTTTTATTTCATTTAAGTCAACAAGAACCTACTAGTAATCAAAAACTGAGTTCATTTCTTCTTGGTTTTAATGATTTTTCCTTTTGTTTTCATATATATGAGTTTTAATGTCTGAATTTCTAAAATGGTAGGTAGGTGTTTTTTTCTATGTCTCACAGGATTCTTATAGAGAAAAATATTATGTTAATATTAAATATGAAAATCTAGAATATATCATTATTTTCACAATGTTTGATAATCTTTTCATTAAAACTGTCTCTTCTTAATTTCCATGATACTAGCTTCACCTGGTTTTTCTCAGGTATCTTGTTCAGCACCATTATAAACCTCCCCTTAGCTACTGTTTTATCCCATTTCCCAAATTGATTATTCTCTAATAGTTTTTAAAATGAGCTTCTTTTCTATTTCCCTATAGTCTTATGCTTGTATATATCATAATTTTAAGTAGTGTTTAGTTTCTACTAACTCAATGAAGAAAATTTCCATATCTATAATATGAATTAGTTGGGTTATTTATCACCTTTTTTAGATTACTACACTTGCATTTCAACCTGACTTGGAAATCTTGAAGTGGATGTCCACCAGTCACCTCATGTTCAACATACTAAAAAATAAAGTTATAATTAAAACTCTCTTATTTTAAAAACAACTATTCAACCAATATTTAATATTTACACAGGTTTTATTTAATTTATTAGTTTTTTAGTTCACAAAACCAATGGATTCATTTATTATTAGTTCAAAAATTTTCTCACTATCAACAATTTTTAGTCTCTCTTTTGATTTTGAGAATTTTTAATTTGAAATTTGTTCAATTCCTATGGTTTTATTTAGAATCCAGATTCATTGATATCTTCTATTTCTATTCTATTTATGTAAGCATTTAAAATATAAAATTTTTCCTAATAATTACTTTAACAGTGTCACACATATTTTGATGTAACGTCTCATTAGTGTCTTGTCTTCAGTGAAATTATTGACTATTTTTATGATTTGATATTTGATCCAGTCATTTTTTAAAAATAAGTTTGTTGATTTTCTAATTAGTTCTACTTGGTCTTTCTATGACCCTTTAATACAAGTAATTTATTGCATCATTTTCCAACAGTCTACCTATAAGATTTCTGCTTTTCTAAAATAGATTGTGAAAATTTTATGTCCTAATAGACTGTAAATTATTTTGTAGGTGTTATGTTTATATTTTTCTGTAAACATCCATTTTTTTCCAGAGGGCTTTCATATATTACTTTTCAATAATCTTGTTCACATTTTTAATTTCCTTCCTACTTTTGTAGTTAGATTTATCTAATATTGTAATTCACTTTGTTTCACCTCTAAGAATTAAGAAAAAATCCCATATATCTTCATAATTTATGACACTTCTTATCCCATTTAGTTAGATCTATTTTTGCTTTTGCTTTCCCTGAAATTAGGATTGGTTCCTCTGTTTTTATGCTTATTTGAATTTTTAGGGAATATAATATATTCTACTCCAGGTTTTTTCCTTTACCCAGTGTGTATCTTTCTTATTTTAATGTGTTTCTTGTAAAAACATATTTATAATTGATATTTTATATTTCCAATTACATGTAATGAATGCTATTCAGCATTCATTCTCTTATTCATTTATAAGGTATACAATTTTCTTCTAACCCTCCCTTCCATTCCCCTCCTGATGAACAAAACGTCTAGTGACCATTGACCAGAACAAGGTAGTTTTGATGACTGCCACTTTCATAGTATTTTATTTTTAAATCTAGGTTACCTTCCTTTAAATTTTTCCATCTTTTCCTTTGATATTTTTGACCATTTGCTGTTCCAGATGAATTTTGTTTTATTTTTTCTTGATCATAATAATAGTTATTTGATAGCTTATTGATAAGGCACACAATAAACACAAACATGTGTTTAACATGTTTACATATTGATCACTTTGTATAGGAAGAATTAGGAATTAGAGAAAAGAAAGAAAATCATAGAATAGGAAGGAAAAACATAAGAGTAATTTAAAAAGGAAATAAACATAAAGTTCATTCAGAGTGTGGAATTTTGAATATTTTTTTATCTTTTTTCCTTTTTTTCCATCTGGATATGTGTCTGTTATGTGTCCATAAAAGGTCTCCTAGTGCTCTCCTAGATCTCTGAACTGCTAAAAGAGCTGCATTCAACATAACTGATCATCTCACAATGCTCTTGTTGATGTATACAAAGTTCTCTTGATACTGTTCCCTTCACTCACCATCAGTTCATGTAATTTTTTCCAGATTCTCTAGACTCAAATTCATGGTTTCTTACAGAACAATAATAATCAATAACATTTATATTCCATAACTTGTTCAGCCCTTCCTCAATTGATGGGCATTCCTCTAAATTCCATTTCATTGTCAATACAAAAAGAGTTACTAAAAATATTTGGAACAGGCAGGACTTTTCCAATTTTTTATGATTTCTTCTGGATATAGGACTAGAATTGGTATTGCTGGGTCAAAGATCGATTTTACTGCTCTTTGGACATGATTCCATACAGCTCTCCAGCATGATTGGATTAGTTCACAGCTCTACTAACAGTGCCTTAATGTTCCAAGCCTTCCACAATCTCTCTTGTATTGATCATTTTCCCTTTTGACATATTAGTCAATTGGATAGTGTGCAGTAGTACCTCATAGCCATTTTAACTTGCCTTTCTCTAATCAATAATGATTTGGAATATTTTTTCATATGATTATATATAGTTTTAATTTCTCCATTTGAAAACTGTCTGTTCATATGCTTTGACGAACAATCAATTGGAAAATGACTTGCAACCTTATGAATTTGATACAATTCTCTATATATTATAAAAATGAAACCTCTACTTTTATCAGTGCAAAAACCTTATAATTTGATATAATCAGATTCATCCATTTTGTAATTTATAATGTACTCTATTTCTTGCTTGGTCATAAATTTCTCCCTGTTTTATTGATCCCAAGGAGAGAATATTTCTTGATCTGTTAAATGGTTTCTTGATTGTATCACCCTTTATGATCCTGTACCCATTTTGTCCTTATTTTGGTGTAAGGAGTGTGACATGGATCCATGCCTAGTTTTTACCATGCTATTCTCATTTTCCTAACCAATTCCTAGTCAAATAGTGAATTTTTTTTTTATCCCAGAAGCTAATGTCTTTGGATTTGTGAAACAATAGGTTACTATAGTCATTTACTACTGTTTCTTCTCTAATATTCTAATCCATTACTTTCTTTCTTAAAGAGAAGAAGGCAGTTTTGATGAGTGCCACTTTATAGTATTTTTTTTTTAGTTCTAGGGAACCTTCCTTTACATTTTTTCCCATCATTTCCTGGGATATTTTTGACCTTTAGTATTTTGTAATTGTGTTTATACCATTTCTGTGTTTACCTTGAGAGGTTGATTTCCAAATATTTTATATTGTCTGCTGTAACTTTAAATGGAATTATTCTATCTCATGCCTTTGATATTTGTTGCTCATGGATAGAAATGCTGATGCTTTAAGAGAATTTATTTTGTATCCTTCTACTTTGCTGAACTGGCTAATAGTTTCATGTAATTTTTTAGATGATTTTCTAAGGATATTATCAAAGGATATCATCATATCATCTGCAAAGAGTGAAAATTTGTTCCCTAATTGTCAATTTTAATTCTTTCAAAATGTTTCTTCTCTCATTGCTAATATTAACATTTCTAATACTATATTGAATATTAATGATGATAATTACTATGGTGATATTAGTAATTAGTAATGGTGATAATTACTTCACACCTAATTCTATTAGATATGTTCCTAGTTTATCCCCATTACATATACCATTTATTGATCATTGTAGATAGATAGTGCTTATTATTTTAAAGAAAGCTTCATTGATTCTTATAATCTCTAGTGATTTTAATAGGAATTGATGTTGCATTTTGTCAAAGGCTTTTTTGGCATCTATTGAGATAATCATATGATTTCTGCTGATTTTTTTATTTTATATGTTTAATTATAAAGAGTGTTTTGCTAATATTGAACTATTCCTGCATCCCTGGTATAAATTCTTCCTGCTCATGTATTATTATTCTAGTAATAACTTGTAGTAATCTCTACGCTAAAATTTTATTTAAGATTTTTTTTGCATTAATGTTCATTAAGGAGAACAGTGTACAATTTTCTTTGTCTCTTTTGGTACTTCTGAATTTAGGTATCCAAAATATATCGGTGTCGTAAAAGAATTTGGCAGAAAGTCTTCTATTTTAATAGCTTAGGAAGAAATGAAATTAATTGTTCCTCAAAACTTGGGTAGAATTCACTTGTAAATACATCTGAACCTAGAAACTTTACCTATAAAGAGAACAATGTGCATATTAACAACAACATTGTGAGATGGAAGCATCTCTCTCAGAAGTTCAGATAGCTAGGACAACCCTATTAGATTGGCTTTGGACAATGTTATTTCCATCCAGAAGAAGAAAAACAAAACAAAGCAAAATGAAAAAAATAATAAATTAAATAAAAAAATTCTTCAGGATCTGATGAACACTATAAAATACATTTTATATATCTCTTTTACTTAATCCTAATTCCTCCTACCAAGAATGACTAATCTGTAAACATCTTTATCACAAATATGCATGTTCATTGTTAACCTGACTCTTGGTCACTGAGGGGAGTAGAGTGGGAAGGTAGGGTGGAAGGAAATTCTGCAACAAAAAAATATACATATGCATATTGATGAATGTTGAAAACTTTCATAACATTTATTTGTAAAAATAAAATATCAATTAAAAAAGAGTCCAGCTCTTGGTTTTATTTTTTGTATCATCAGTGTTCTTTCTTTCAATTTTATTAATCCTTTGATTTTTCAGAATATCTAATTTGGTATTTAATTGAGGATCCTTAATTTGTTCTTTTTCTAATATTCTTAGTTTAATATCCAATTCATTGATCTCTTTCTCTGTTTTATCCATACATGCATTTAGAAATAAAATATTTCTCCTAAAAATCTGTTTTGGCTTCATCCTATAAATTTAGGTATGGTATCTCATTGTAGGATATTGAGGTTCCCACTAATAGTTTTGCTATCTATGTCTCCTTAAAATTCAGTCAACTTTTCCTGTAAGAAATAGGATGCTATACCACTTGGTGCATATAAGTTTAATAATGATAAAATACTCCCCATGGTGCTTTTTAAGAAGATATAATTTCCTTCCTTATACTTTTTAATGAGATATATTTTTGCTTTTGCTTTGTCTGAGTTCAGGATTGCAAGCCCTGATTTTTGTTCTACTTCCCCTGAAGCAAAATATATTTTGCTCTAACCGTTTACCTTTTCCCTGTGTGTAACTCTATGCTCCAGATGTGTTACTTGTAAGCAAAATTTGGTAGGATTCTGCTTTTTAGTTCATTCTGCTATCAGCTTCCATTTCATGAGAGAGTTCATTCCATTCCCATTTACAATTAAGGTTACTAATTCTGTATTTCCCCATTTATTCTGTTCTCTTTCCTTTCCTCTTATTCCTCCTCACCAATTGGTTTATTTCTCCTTTCCTCATTAGTTTTTCTTTAAATTTTACCTTTACCTTTAACTTTTACCTTTACTGTCCTTTTTATCAGCCCCTTTCCCCCTTTCTTTCCCTTACCCCTTACTTCCCTATAAGGCAGGATATATTTTTAAATCCCATTGGGATTGTGTGTAATTCCTTCTCTGTGACAAAACTATTGAGTAGATTTTAATCAGTGTTCATAGCCTCCTACTTTCCCTTAACTATAATAAGTCTTTCTGCATTATCAATTGATGTTACTTAACACTAATGCCTAGCTATCCCCTCATATAGTTCTTTTCTTTATATCTCTGTTGTTTTAAGCCTCTCTTGTAAATACCACCACTTTGTCAAAATATACTCCTTTTATCTGTCAAGATAGAAATACCATTCTCAAATGTTGACTGAATTATTGATTGATTAATAAGCAGCTTTGCCTCATATTCACTAATTACATGCCACTCTTTTTTCCAATTAGAAATACACTACACAGGAATCATAAATAACATCAAATTTTAATTGATTTATATGCACCCCTGTTTTTTTCAGGTAGCCTTCAAGTATAATATTCTGAACCAAAGCATCTTGGAAAGCCAAATCATTTCAAATTTACACCTTCCTCCCCACCTCCTCCCACCAAAACAATCTCTCAAAGAAACACAGCATCAAGCAAAACTAAATCTTTTCATTATGTTTTCATGCCCAGTGCTTCTAAGTATACTCTATCCCTGCATCTCTATAGTTAAGAAATAGGTAAACTTCATCAGGCAGAAGACTATAAGATTAAGAGAGATATAAAGTTAGACTCTCTCCTTGTCCCTTTAAGTTTCCAATCATAGCACTGTGACCCCTGTTTACCAATGTATGCATTAAGACAAAATTGCTTTTTTAATCTATTGAAGTTCAACCCTTCTACATACATGTCTTCTGATTTCATAACTCTAAAATATCTAGTAAAGTCATTTTGTGATTTAATTTTGTATGGAACCTCTATGTACTCTCCTTGCCTCTGTATTAAACAGGAAATGTAAAAAAGTCATATTCAGCTTTGCATTGTGTCTCATTTCTCACCATGTCATCTAAGTACATTCCCTTCTTTTATATTCAACCATTTAACTACCACAAGACAAATACAATTCTCAAGAGTGACAAATATAATCTTCCTTTGTAGGGATTATTTATAATTTATTGTTCTTGACTAGCATTTTATTATCTCCTTTCCATTTTCCATTTACCCTATTATGTATTGTTTGAGTCTTGTATTTGAAGACCAAATTTTCTGTCCAGTTCTGGCCTTTTTATCAGAAAATTTTGGAAGTTCTCTATTTCATTGTAATTCCAACTTTTCTCCTGACTAAACATGTTGATTTTTGCAGGGTAGTAAATTCTTGGTCATAATTCAAGGTCTTTTTCCCATCCACATTCTATATTCCAGACCCTCTCATCCTTTAATATTGAAGTTGATTATTTTTGTGTAATTCTTATTGGAATTCCTTTTTTTTAATTGCTTCCTTTTGCCTCCTCTATTGTTTTCTCTTTGGTTGAGAATTCTGTAATTTGTCTATGATAGTTCATGGAGCTTTTATTCTGAGGTCTCTTTGAGAGGTGTTCTGTGTGTTCTTTTAAGGACTGTTTTTGTCTTCTTGCTCTATTACATTAGGACAATTTTCCATGATAATTACCTGAAATATATCTTCCAAGTCCTTTTTTTTACCTACCAGGTAGCCCAATAATTCATAAGTGATCCCTCCTGAATTTAATTTCCAGGTTAGTTGTTTTTCTTAAATATACTTCAAATTTTCTTCAATTTTTCAACGTTTTTATTTTGTTTGATATAATCTTGGTAAGTCTTAGATTCATTAACTTCTATTTCTCCAATTCTAATTTTTACAGTGCTGGGGTCCAGCCTCTGTGGGGTCCTTGGAACCTGACAAGAGGGATAAAGTCAGCGAATTGAGTTGAGTCAACAAGTGGGTAAAGGCAGGAGCAGGTTGACTGAATGTCAGCTGCTTGAATTTATTTTTATAGTTTCAGAATCAAGTGTGTTTCAAGCAAGCTAAGATCATTTCCTTGGTTAGCAAAGTGAATAATTTTCATCATCAATAATATAGTTCATATGGTTACAAGTTTTAATCATGTGATTACAAGGTTAAGTAATAATCATATAGATAATTGATTTCTTATTCCTACTCAGACCATGATGACTTCAACCTGTCTGTACCTTATTTACATTGTATAATTGTTAATCCATTTAAAGTTATTAATTAAGCAGTTCTTTTAATGGAAAGTGTTTTATATTTTTTTGTGTAAGTAATGTTTTTCGATACACTTCCTTAACAATCTATAGTGAGGGTCTTTATGCTTGTCCACCCATCCGTTAACTCTTACAATAACCAATTTTTCTTTCATGCTGTGTTGGTAGAAGCCACAGTTCCTGTGACTTCTTTATTCTTTCCCATGAAACTAAGGCTGCTGGAGTTCACATATCGGTCATGTGTACTAACTATTTTATCACCATCTTTTTCATATATTCCTGTGTATTGTAAGTGGGGCAAAACTATTAATTTCCCTGGAATTTTATATGACCCATCTTGTATCTGTTTTCCCTGTATATATTCTGAGATTTCCTTGGAATTCCTAGTATTGGGTTTTCCAGAGATTTCATAATGTTGAAGCCTTTTGTATGTCTCAGGGAGAGGCAGTCCTGTAACATTTGGACAGAGTTTACAATCTGTTTTATTCAAGGAATTTTTCTGAAATCCTTCCTTTATAATCATTCCAGTATTAGGGTGAGTAAATATTGTAATCAATAATAAACCTATAAATACTGGTATGCATGAAATCCATATATATATATATATATATATATATATATATATATATATATATATATATATATATATATCGAAGAAGGAAATGTTGTTCCATCAGGCAGTGTGACTGCCTTGAGTCTTCTTGCTGTGTCTGTGGCAAACAGCTTAGAGACCCTGGCTCCCAACATTACAGTTTTTGTTTTCTTCGGTTAGCTGTTGTGTCTCTTTTCCAGTTGATTAATTTTACTTTTTTTAATGAGTTGTTTGCATTTTCCAGTTCTTTTATTTTGCTTTTTTCCTTAGTTGCATTCTCTTTCCAGTTGATCAATTTCACTTTTAGATAAGTTACATTTTTTCCAGTTGGTCAATTTTTTTTAAATGAATTTCATTCTTTTTCCGGTTGGTTACATTTACTTTTAAAGGAGTTTATTTCTTTGGTCAATTTTTCATAATTTTCCTGCATGGCTCTTAATTCTTTTTTAAAGAATCTTCTTTGGTTTTTAATTTTTTAAAGTTCTTCCATGAAGTTTTGCATTTAGATTCAATTCATAATCCACTTTGAGACTTCCCATGGAGGTAATTTGTCATGACTTTCTGCTTCTTAGATAACATTTTATCATCTCTATTTGAATAGTAGCTTTCTATGATTACCACTCTTTTTTTCTTCTGCTCATATGCCCAGACTCTGCCTATCCAGTGATTTGGACCAATCTAATTCTGCTATAGCTCCCATGTTCCCAGGGTTCAGGCTTTGTCACTCATGGTTTTTCTGAAGGGGCACCATGAGACTCTGTGACTTGGTTACTTTCACTCACTCAAAGCTATAAGCATGTTATAAACATAAGTATTTATGATTCCTAAGCTGTCCTTTCTACAGACCACATAGCCTCTTATAAACAGTCAAGAAAATAAAATGAAAAATATTATAACTAGAGAAAGTAAAATTTCTTTTGCTTTCTCTGTCTCTGACTCTATTTTCTGTTTTTTCCTCTGTGATTCATTAACTCTATCCATTTTTTTTGGAATCTTTCTGTCTCTGCTTCTCTGTTTCTATCTCTCTCATACTCTCACACACATACATGCATGCATACATACATACAAATATTCACACAAACACACTTGCTTATAAGTATACTTTGGAACTAAATTTAAGTGTGAGTTGAAATTTGATGATCCAATTTCAGTATTTCTTTTTGCAAGACTATATCAAAATACAAATGCAGCAGATACATAAATTATTCTATTTTTCAAATAATAGTACAACTTTCTTGCAGATCACACAGTTTATCTTTCTGATAACCATGCACCTTAATTAGTTGGTTGCTTTAAAATTTATCACTTCCTTTGTCATTATTTTACACTTAACATTCAGTTAAATTTAACTGATATGCAAGAAAATGAAAACATTTTGAAAATCAGTGAAACTAAAGCAGGCATTTTGATACTGGAAACTGAGTTACATATTTTGATAAATACAAAAGTATATTTGACAAGACAAAAATGAATCTAGGTCAAAATATAACAGTGCAAAAATTTGTTAACATGCATAGACTCAGGGTAGTTAGGTGGCATAATGGCTAGAGCACCAACCCTGAAGTCAGGGGCATCTGATTTCAAATCCAGCCTCAGACGCCTAATAATTATCTAACTGTGTGACCTTGGGCAAGTCACTTGACCCCTTTGCCTTGCTAAAAAAAGGAAAGAAAAGAAAAAAAGAAGAAACATACGTATTCTTTTTCTGGCAGTTTTACTATTAGGAAACAAAACAGAAATTGGGTTATAATTGAATAATTGTTCACCATAATAACTATGGCAATGGTGCTAATCATAAACCTATTATTACATCCATATAAAACAAAACCAGAGAAATATACATAATAATCATTTAAATAGGCATTATTTACATCATCTTAGCATCATATATTTTATATGGTGCTCTGCATTAATAATAAAAGTAATAATTAAAAAGTTACCCTGCGTAAGTCACTTAAGACTATTTGTCTCTGTTTCCTCATTTATGAAATGAGCTGGGGAAAGAAGTAATAACTACTCCAATATCTTAGCCAAGAAAACCTCAAATGTGTCATGAGGAGATGAACTTAATTAAACAACAATGACAATAGTCAGAATAGATATAACATCTGAGGTTTTACAAATAATTTTACAAATGCTACCTTATAACCTCATAAAAATCCTGAAAAGTAGGTGATATAATTATTTCCAATATATAAATAGAAGAATGAAGACACAGAGATGATATGTGATTTACATGAAGTCACATAGGTGGTATTTACATGCAGTCACATGAGGCAGTATTTGATCTGAAGACTTTCTGATATTGAATTTGGTTTATAGAATATAAATATCTAGATAGTATACTTAATATACTCACTAAACTATACTATACTATTCTATTTTTCGTTACATATCATTTTTATAAAGTCAATTTGGGGAAATAAAATTAAGCCTCATATGAACAATTATGGAAGGGAGTAAAATGATACGAATTAACTGAAGAAATGATAAAGCAAAGCAAAATTCCTAAAAAAACAAGGAAATATTGTGGGGTATGAGAGTCCCAGGATAAATCTCCAAAAGAAGAGATTAATTACAATAGTATCAAAACTAGTATTCAAACAGAAAAAAATTGACATAGCCTCAAAAACCTTTAAAGTATATAAAAGGAATAACAAAGAAATTCAAAATAGAGATTAAAAGGTTACAATTATATTGGTTTTGAAAAATTGAAAGAAGAAAGAATATTCACATGATTTTGATTAGAAGGTTTATAATGTTAGTAAAGCAGAGAAGAACATTTTCACAAATGAGGGACTTTAATTGGAAATTGAAATATACAGACACACATATATACACATGTATGTGCATACGTCTGCATGCATATGTACATGTATGTCTGTTCACAATTCTCATAAGTACAATTCTATTATTTTTAATTTCCCCATGTACATCCAAAAACTGTATTTAAAATTCATTTTTTCAAATTCTGATTTTGAAATTACTTGGTGGACTTTAGAATTTCCTTTTCCTTTTTTTCTCTTTAACTTCCTGTACCTCGATTACAATTTGACAGTGTGCTTTTTTTAAGGTGTTATTATCTTAGGGTTTTGTGTGGGTGTGCATGTATGTATGGATGTGTAACTGTGTGTGCCCTTTACCAAGTTGTTGACTCATTTTTCATGATTGCATTGTATTACTCTTATTTCTCTTTCCAAATTTTCCCCCTACCATTCTTATTTGGTCTTCAAAATTCTTTAAGAGTTGTATCATGGGCTATAACAAATGATATTTTTCTTGGAGTCTTTGGATGTAGGGTCTTTGACTTTGTGTGTCTTTTTGATCTTCCTTGTGAGTATTATATGTTTAGGGGTTTTTTTTTCTGTTTACTCATTTTCGCAACCTATTATTTATCTTTCAATTGTGTTGAAGAAGAGTTCTGTTTTGAGGGTAGGGAGTGCACTTTTCCATCTTTCAAGTATTTGGTCTAGCTGTATTCAGAGATAGTTCTAAGGATTTGTAAGTTTTCAGCTCTTCCAAGATGAAATAAATTACGTGTAGATGATTTTTTCTTTTTTTTAAATTGATATTTTATTTTTCTAAATACATGTTATGAAGGTTTTTCAACATTCATCTATATTCACATGTTTATTTTTAAGCTACAAAATTTCCTTCCACCCTCCCTCCCCAACCCCCTCCCCTCAGTGGGGAACAGTCAGGTTAATATTGTACATACACATTTGTGTTAAGCATGTTTACAGATTAATCATTTTTGGTATGAGGAATTAGGATTAAGGGAAAGATATACATAAAAGATAGTTTTAAAAAATGAATGTAGTGTTCATTAGATTCTGAAGGATTTGGGTTTTTCTTGTTTTGTTTTTCTTCCTCTGGATGAGGATAGTAATTTCCTTAGTAGGTCTAATAAGGTTGTCCTAGCTCTCTGAACTGCTGAAAGCAACTGCATCCATCAGGGTTGATCATCTCACAATCTTGTTGCTAATGTGTACATTGTTCCCTTAATTCTGCTCCATCACTCAACATCACATCCTGTGATTCATTCCATGCTTCTCTAATCTGACCATTTATGGTTTCTTATAGAACAATTGTATTCCATAGTATTCATGTACCATAGTTGGTTTAGCAATTCTTTGCCACTAATAAAAAAAGAGCTACTGTGAATATTTTGTAACATGTGGAACTTTTCCAATTTTCTATAATTTCTTCTGTATATTGACCTAGTGTTGTAATTGCTGGGTCAAAAGGTAGGAATATTTTTATTGCTGTTTGGGTATAGTTCCATATTGCTCTCCAGAATGGTTACATCCATTCACAACTCCACCAGCTTTGTATCAATGTGCCAGTCCTCCCACAACTGTTCCATTATTGATCATTTCCCCTTTTTGTCATTTTAACCAATCTGATAGGAATGAGGTGATACCTCAGAATTGTTTTAATTTGCATTTCTCTGATCAATAATAATTTGGAACATTTTTCATACAATTATTTACATATTTAATTTCTTCATTTGAAAACTGTCTATTCTTATCCTTTGCCCATTTATTAACTGGAGAAAGTAGAGATGTTTTGTAGACTCCTTCCCTGTGCTCTTTTCTATAAGTGACTACATATGCATTGGAACTATGAGCAGGGTCCCTGCTGTCCTACAGTCACAAACTCTGGTGTGCTAATAATCCTTCTGACCCTGGAATTGCCACCCAGGATTATGAGTCAGATCCAAGTTTGGTCAAAACAATAATATTATCAAAGAAACCTCTTCTACCTAGTTTTTAGATCCCCTTATAGTCTGGGATGGCTCTAGAAGCAACCAATGAGTCTGCAGATTCAGTGACTCTGAAAGTATATTCCTGGTTTGCTGGGACCCAGGCCATGCTGATTAGACCTGTGCTGGACACACTATCATACTGATACAAAAGACCTTTCCTATTATGTGTTCTTTGCCTAGAAACTTATTTTACTCCATCTTTTGGGGGGTCACTTTAGAATCACTTTTAAAATTTTATTGGGAGATTGGGGGAGAGCTCACAGAAGTCCTTGTCTTTGCTTGGCAAATCTCAGACTAATAAGGACAATTCTTTTTTTTTGTAATGGTTAAGTGGCTTTCCCAAGGCCACACAAATAAGTAATTATTAAGTGCCTGAGGTCACATTTGAACTCAGGTACTCCTGATTCCAGGGCTGGTGCTCTATCCACTGCACCACCTAGCCTCCCCTTAATGACAGTTCTAAGAGTACTATAAAAATAACCCCAGAACCTCTGAGGATAGTCCCTAGATCCCCAAGGGGAGCAGAGGCATTATTGCATTAAACTAGACTGATAATACTTTTATTATATTGATATCTTTTGTACAGTAAGTACTTTAAATATATTTTTTCTGCTGATCTAGAAAATTTGAGTCAGAAGTTTTTAGGCCAGCTTTCAATCATATCTATGGTGCTATGGATAAAGTTCAAAGCACAAGTTCAAATCCAACCTCAAACACCTACTAGCTGATTGACACTGGGCCAATCATTGAACCTTATTCCTCCTAGATTTTCTCAACTGTAAGATGGAGATAATAACTCCTACTTCACAGGGTTGTACTAAGGTTCAAATGAAACAATATATTAAAGTGCTTAGCATAGTGCCTGATACTTAAAAGATACTATTCAAAAGCTTCCTACATTCCCCTTCCTCATATAAATAACCAAAATTAAATTCTTAATCTCCTTTGGAAGCCTCATACTCATTTATGACTTATTTATCTCCCTCTTCTTTCTCCTAGAACTAAAATTGTTTGTTCTACTTTTAGGTGAGTTTGAAATTATATTTACATTTCCCTTTCAGTGGTTGAAATACATTGGGGCAATTTTGATATGATCCATGTAGAGATATCTGGGCCTTTTCTTTGGAGGTCTGTTTAGATGCCTTACGTATTTCATGGGATATATGGAGAATTTTGAATGTCCTGCATTATTTCATGGAAATAAAGGACTTTCACCTTTTTGATAATGTAGAAATTTTTTAAAGCACTCTTCAGAGGAACAATTAGATTCCTCAAACCA
Source organism: Macrotis lagotis (assembly GCF_037893015.1). NCBI lineage: Eukaryota > Metazoa > Chordata > Mammalia > Peramelemorphia > Peramelidae > Macrotis > Macrotis lagotis. Next base: position 574,409,895 of record NC_133666.1, read on the forward strand.
ATAATAACAAAAAGAGAAAAATAAGATAAAAAAAATCAATTGATAATAAGAAGAGGGAGGAACACCAGAATATCATTTCGTAAATAATATCCAAGTAAAGTATGAAAGTAAAGATTTCGAAAAGTAAAAAAATCAAATGATCATAATTGAAAACAACATAAAAAAGGGAAATGAGAGATATTTGTTAAAAGACAAATGAAGTCAATTGACTATTAGCTAACTGGGGAAGAAAGCAAAAGAGAATGACTGAGATAGAAAGAGATACAAAGTGACAGACACATAAATGGAAACAATGACATGGTAGTTACACAGTAAGTAGAGAAGAAATAAAAAAAGTGGAAAGAAATGGTATTAAAATTTGCCGAAAGATACCAGTACAAAATAATAATTACATATCAGGAAAAAGATACTTAAAATTATGAATTTAAATTTAAAAACTAAAATCTAAATCTAAAAGAAGAAGCACATGACGTTCAAGTATCTGATAACATCAATACTACAATATCATCTACTCAGAAAGTGAAAAGCATTCTAATGGGGACTGGAGTTTGAAGATTCCAATCCTCATCATATATAATAAGAAAATATACATTAATAATTGACTTCAATAGAAAAATTTGGTATACCATGAAATAAACAGACTTAATGTTTGGAAATAACAAAAATAATTTAAATTGAATTTCTATAAGTAAAGCAATTCACCTGGATCCTTACACTTTTGCTAAATATATATATATATATATATATATATATATATATATATATATATATATATATATATATATGTAAGTGCAAGGTTTCTTTTCTTGGATAGTTCATAAAAGATTTCAGGAGACAATTATACTTTCTCTCCTATTGTCATGCATTCAAACTCTTTTGCTTTCACTTTTTACTATCAGAAATGGAGATTTCTACTCATCAATGCTACATAAATAAAACTGAAAATCAATACAAACATATCCTTAATCCATTTGGTAGGAATAAAGTTATTGAGCAATGGTAAAAACAAAAGATGCTTCACAGGAAAACCTTACTATTAATTGAGGTAATCACACTTATCTCGGGTCTTTATATAAAAAACAATCTTTTTTAGCATTCTTCAGACTAGATCAGTGCAATCCTATAGCAGAAATGTTTCGTTCTAATGCTCAGAATTAAATTTGAGCCAGGCCCATGGAATCTTCAGTTAAAGTTACAGAAGTCATAAAGTTTTTGGGTTAACCATACTAACATCAAATAATAGTGGTCAGTAATTCCTTCAGCACACTACTTTTAGAATGAGATTGTTCATTTGGAAGAATGGCTCAAGAGAAATTATTATATATCAACTTCTTCCTTCTCTCAACCTCACTGGCTTGCTAAAAATAATTCTCAGCCAAAATCTCTGGTTTTGAAATGGTATGTAAAATCCCTTTTCTGATTTCTCTTAATATTAATCAGATCCTTTTCTACTTATCTCCAATTAATTTATCCTCTGTATATCTTGTTTGTACATAATTATTTGAATCTTAATGTTTTAATTCTTTTAAATCAGATATATTTTGTATCTATAGTTTTCTCTGTAGTGACTTGCACATGGCAGGTGCTTAATAACTACTTTTTGATTGATGACTTAGATTCAAATTTCCTCTTCGATACATAATAGTTATGCAACTCTGGGAAAAATCACTGAACATCTAGTTGGTCTTTCATGTCTTTTCCAGCTTAAATGTATAAACCAGTCATCAAAAGTGTAATCAAAAAAAGGTAGAATCCAACCAAGGAATGCCAGAAACTGGAATCAATTTTTTTTAAAAATCTGTCAAAAAAAGGCATTTTGACATAATGGGAGAAAATGAGGTTTGCTATCCCAAGATCTGTTAGAGTTTAAGCATCATGTCTGATATGCCTTCTGAGATGAAAAAAGCTATTTTAGTAATATTTATTTTATTTTAAAACAAGGATAATAATAAGTATACTTTCATATTCACAAGAACAAATATGATATGTATTCAAGTGATTTGTACTCTAAAAAGTGCTAGGCAAATGTGAATTAAGAATCAATAGAAGCTAATTATAATCCATTTTAAGAGAACATTTGATTATACAAGAATAAATACTATTTGAGTCTTTCCCACAGTTCTTGACCTAATACAACTACATATGATCATGAGATTTAATGAGAATAGCTCCAATTTTTTTTATCCCAATATACAATATATTACTACAGCCACTGTAGTACCCATGTTACTGCTGTTCATATTTAAAATATATGTGGTATTGGTATTTTTGCTAAATATTTGTGAATTAAAAATTTTCTGATCATCATAAACTCACCTGTTAAGAATTTGTTCTGAACAAGAGAATGTTAAAAAATACTATTGCTCCAAAAAAATATTTCTCAATATTCAGTGTTAATTTAAATTTTTCCAGAAATTTCTAAAAGTAAAAGAAGTATGGTTAGAAGAAGTATTAGTTAAATTCTTTGTTTTTTAAGGTTTTTGCAAGGCAAATGGGTTTAATGGCTTGCCTAAGGCCACACAGCTAGGTTATTATTAAATGTCTGAGGGCAGATTTGAACTCAGGTACACCTGACTCCGGGACTGGTGCTTTATCTACTGTGCCACCTAGCTGCCCCTAAAAGAATTATTAGCTAAAAAAATAAGGAGCTACTGATGGTGCCTTCACCTCTTGTGACCTTCTTCAGAACACAGTGAACATAGAATTGCAAGTGTAAAAATAATGCAGAAAAGTTTCATTTAAATGTTTGAAACTCTGGGCAAGTCTAAGTACATATGAAAGGTTTGTTAATGAGGATGCTAATATACAGAGACATTAAATACTTTTTCCTCCTTAGCTCTTAGGCTACCCATTATCATAGAAGTAAATTAAATTGATATGTTCTTGATGCTTTGTACCGAGTTATTCACCTGGTTGAAGAGGAAGGGGACAAAGCCAAGAGGGCAGAAAAACAAAATGGGAAGTTATTCGAGCTTTCCTCAGTTTTGCTTAAGAACAACATCAAATCAAACATCTAAATAAATTCTGGATAAAACCCATCTAAAAATTAAAATAAAAATAATTGCAGTATGAAATGATTTTGCAGCCCAAAATAATTTAAAAAGACTTCATCCAAAATCTGTCTTTCTCAGGTGAAAAAGGAGTAAAGTCCAGTTCTATCAGGGTCTGAGCAAGTCAACTTGAGGCTCTCAGCTACATCACAAATTAGTATCAGAGGCCTCTTGATCTTGGTTCAGCAGATTAGTGGGATACATTATCAATGAGGCCTCCCTCTGCAGAACAGAAGGCTAATGGACAGACCTGAACCCCAAAGTTTAACAGGTCAAACAAGGTGAGTTCAGTATAGAATATAGGCAAAAAATCAGAATTTGAGGCGGTGGTACAGAAAAGCAGTAAGAGTGAAACAGTGGCCCTATTCCCCATGAAGACAACTTAATTTTAAAAGTCACAAAGAATAAAAAGGAATTAAAAAAACAGAACAAAGTCCTTACCATGTAAAACTACCATGGTCACAAGAAAACTCAGAAGAGGACAATAATGGCAAAATACCTACATTTAAAACCTCAAAGGTGATCATATGAATCAGTGTCAAGCCCAGAAATCCTTTTATTGTAAGAGATCAAAAATATTTTAAATATAAAATTAGAAAATTTAAAGAAAAATCAGTAAAATAAATGAAAAATGAGCAAGAAAGTGTTAATACCTTGGCAAAGGAAGGACAAAAACTGATGGAAGAAAACAATTCCTTGTAAAAATTCAATTGGCCAAAAGGAAAAAAAATCAATTCAAGAAAACAGCTACTTAAAAAGTAATATTGGTTAAAAGGAAAAGGAGATGCAGAAGCTGAGGGAAATAATTCCATAAAAATTAAAATTGGGGTTGAGTCAAAGGAAAAGTCAGGATGGCACTAAAGAAAGGAATAGACTCAAGCTCTCTGCAAACACTGGCAAATACCTTTAAATGATGACTCCAAACAAATTCTAGAATGTTAAAATCACAGAAGACAGTAAAAGAATTTTCCAACCCAAGACAACTTGGAAATTTGGCAGGAAGGTCTGTTGCATCAGGGTGAGAGAGAAATATAATCCAGGGCAGCCAAGCCAAAGCAGACGCAGACCCAGTAATTCAGGAGTGGACTCAGGAGCCACTGAGTTATCATTAGAAGCAATAGTTACTTCTGTAGTTCTCAATACATAGACCGTAAGGGGTTCAAAAACTGGTCAGAAGATATGGACCCAACTTCTCATATCTTATGACAAGATTAAGTAAAAATGGATACAGGATTTAGACATAAAGGATGGCACACAGAGGATAGAGCACTGGACTTGGAGTCAAGAGGACATTAGTTAGAATCCAACTTCATAAACTTCACACTAGCTGTGTGACCTTGAGCAAGTCACTTAACTCTGATTGTCTCAAATACAGGGCCATCTGCAGTCATCTTGATTCATATCTGGCTGCTGGACCCAGATGGCTCTGGAGGAGAAAGTGCCAACTGGTGACTTAGCACAGCAACCCTTCACTCTGCAATTCACCTGCTTATCAAGGCATCATCTACTGGATAAAAGGATCTTCTTTGAAAAGGAATGACAAAACAGACAAAGAAAAATTACAGAACGATGTCCCTAATGAATATCCATGCAAAAATATTAAGTAAAATTTTATAAATGAGACTAAAGCAAATTATTACTAGGATAATACACCATGATCAGGTACTATTTATACCAAGTAGGCATGAATGGTTCAATATTAGAAAAACACTCACCAAATTGAACATATCAAGAGTAAAGCCAAAAAAAATCTTGTGATTATCTCAGTAGATATTGAAAAAGTCTTTGAGAAAGTATAACATTTATTCCTTTTAAAATACTAGAAAGTTTAAAAATACAGCTTTCTTTAAAATAATAAATAGTATCTACCTAAAACCATAGTCAAATTTTATATGTAATGGGAATAAACTCAACATCTCCAATATAATCATTGGTGAAACAAGGATACCCATTATCACCATTACTTTTCAATTCAGTATTAGAAATGCTAGCTTTAGCAATAAAAGAAAAAAGAAATTGAAGGAATAAGAATTGACAATGAGGAAGCAAAGCTTTCATACTTTGCAGATGATATGATAGTATACTTAGAGAACCCAAGAAAATATCTTAAAAAAACCCTGCTTAAAACAAATAACAAATTCAACAAAGTGGCAGGAAATAAAATAAATTCATATAAATCATTATGTATGAGTAACAAAGCCCAAGAAAAAGAGATAGAAAGAAATTCATTTTTTTAAGAAATATTTTATTTATTTTGTGTTTTACAATTTTCCATGTGTTCTTGCTGCCCTCCCCCACACCCCCCACAGAAGGCAGTCAGTTAGTCTTTACATTGTCTCCATGATATACATTGATCAAAGTTAAATGTGATAAGAGGGAAATCATATCCTTAAGGACTAAAAATAACATAAAAGAGGTAGCAGAATTAAATAATAATATAATGTTTGCTTTTTATTTTTATTTATTTATTTTTTTTTGTAAATTGAAAATAATAATCTTTGGTCTTTGTTCAAACACCGCAATTATTGGTCTGGATAAAGATGGTATTCTCCATTGCAGATGACCCAAAATTATCATTGATACTTGCACTGATGGAATGAGCAAGTCCATCAAGATTTATCATTACCCCCATGTTGCTATTAGGGTATACAATGTTTTCTGGTTCAGCTCATCTGGGTCAGCATAAATTCATATAAATCCTTCCATGCTTCACTGAATTCCCATCCCTCCTGGTTTCAAATAGAACAATGGTATTTGATGACTCACCTGTACCATAGTTTGTTAAGCCATTCCCCAATTGAAGGACATTCACTTAAATTCCAATTCATTGTAACCACAAACAGGATTGCTATGAATAGTTTTTTATACAAGTGATATTTTTCACTATCTCTTCAGGGTATAGAACCAGTAGTATTATTGTTGGATCAAAGAGTATGCACATATGCCCTTTGGGCATAATTCCAAATTGCTCTCCAGAAAGGTTCAATGAGTTCAGAGCTCTACCAACAAGTCATTACTGTCCCAGATTTCCCACATCCCTTCCAGCACTGATCACTGTCTTTTCGGATCCTATTGGCCAATCTGAAAGGCGTGAGGTGGTACTTCAGAGATGCTTTGACTTGCATTTCTCTAATCAGTAAAGATTTAGAGCAATTTATCATATGACTATTGATTGCTTTGATTTCATCATCCATAAATTGACTTTGCATATCTTTTGACCATTTGTCAATTGAGGAATGGCTTATTTTTTTTTGACAATTTGACTCAGTTCTCTGTATATTTTAGAAATGAATCCTTTGTCAGAAATACTAGTTATAAAAATTGTTTCCCAATTTACTACATTTCTTTTTATCTTAGTTACAGTGGTTTTGTCTGTGAAAAAGCTTTAATTTAATGTAATCAAAATTATCTAATTTGTTTTGAACACTGTTCTCCATCTCTTCCATGGTCATAAACTGCTTCCCTTTCCATAGATCTGACAGGCAAACTATTCCTCGATCTCCTAGTTTGCTTATAATATTGTTTTTTATGTCTAAATACTATATCCATTTTGATATTATCTTGTTATAGGGTGTGAAATGTTGGTTTCATGCAATTTTCTTCCATACAAACTTCCAATTTTCCCAACAGTTTTTATCAAAGAGAGAGTTTTTAACCCAAAAGCTAGATTTTTGGGGTTTCTCAAACAGCAGATTACTACAATCATTTCCTGCTATTGCACCTAATCTATTTCACTGGTCTACCACTCTGTTTCTTAGCCAATACCAGACAGTTTTGATGAATGATGCTTTAAAATGTAATTTTAGATCAGGTAAGGCTAAACCACCATCTTTTGCACTTTTTTCATTGAATCCCTGGAAATTCTTGACGTTTTATTTCTCCACATGTATTTACTTACAATTTTTTCTAACTCATTAAAGTAATTGTTTGGAATTTTGATTGGTAGAGCAGTAAACAGGTAGTGTAATTTTGGTAGAATTGTCATTTTCACTATATTAGCTCGACCTGTCCATGAGCAGTTGATGTTTGCCCAGCTATTTACATATGGCTTTATTTGTGTGAGAAGTGTTTTGTCATGATTTTCAAAAAGTTTTTGAGTCCACCTTGGCAGGTAGAAAACCAAGTATTTTATATTATACCATATAAATATATATTTATATTTATGTATAAATATATATTTATATTAGTATTTATATTTATTTATATTGTCAGGGGTTGCCTTGAATGGGATTTATCTTTCTAGCTCTTTCTGCTGTATCTTGCTAGTCATATATAGAAATGTTGAGGATTTATGAGGGCTTCTTTTATATCCAGCAACTTTACTAAAGTTGTTAATTATTTCTAGTAGATTTTTTAGATGATTGATTTGGAATTCTCTATCCTGTCATCTGCAAAGCATGAGAATTTTTTCTCTTTCTCCCCAAAGCTAATTCCTTCCATTTATTTTTCTTGTCTTATTGCTGAAGCTAACATTTCTAATACAGTATAGAATAGTAGTGGTGATAATTCGCATCCTTGTTTCATGACTGATGTTATTGGGAAAGCCCCTAGCCAATTTCCATTGAATATAAATGCTTGTTGATGGTTTCAGATAGATACTGCCTATTGCTCTAAGGAACAATCCATTTATTCCTACACTCTCTATTGTTTTTAGTTGGAATGGGCACTGTATTTAGTCAACAGCATTTTCAGTATCTATTGATATAATCATATGATTTCTGATAGGCTTGTTATTGATATAGTTAATTATACTAACAGTTTTCCTAATATTGACCCAACCCTGCAATCCTAGGATAAATCCTACTTGATCATAATGTATTATCTTAGTAAAAACTTGCTGTGATCATTTTGCTAAAATTATATATAAGATTTTTGCATCTATATTCATCACGGAGATAGGTCTATAATTTTCTTTCTCTGTTTTAACTCTTCCTGGCTTAGGTATCAGCACCATATTGGTGTCACAGAAAGAATTAGTCAGATTTCCATCTCCACCTATTTTTCCAAAGAGTTTATATAGAAGTGAAGCCAATTGTTCCTTAAATGTTTGATAAAATTCACTTGAGAATCCTTCTGGCCCTGGAGATTGTGTCTTAGGGAGTCCAATCATGGCTTGTAGAATTTCATTTTCTGAGTTAGAGTAATTTAGGTTTTTAATTTTCTCTTCATTTATTCTGGGCAACATATTCTTGTAAATATTCATTCATTTCACTTAGATTGTCAAATTTATTGGCATAAACCTGGACAAAATAATTCCAAATTACTACATTAATTTCCTCCTCATTGGTGGTGAGTTCACCATTTTGATTTATGATACTAGCAGTTTGGTTTTGTTCTTTCTTTTTTAATCAACTTGACCAGAGGTTTATCAATTTTATTGGTTTTTTCATGAAATCAAATCTTGGTTTTATTTATTAGTTCAATAGTTTTCTTGATTTTGATTTTATTAAATTCCCTTTTATTTTTTAGAATTTCTAATTTGATATTTAATCGGGGGTTTTTAATTTGTTCCTTCTCTATTTTTGTTGCATATTTAGTTCATTGATTTCCTCTTTCTCTAATTTATTTATATAAACATTGAAAGATATAATATATCCCCTGACAGATGCCTTAGGTTTTGGTATGTCATTTCATTATTGCCTTATCTAGGATGAAATAATCAATATGTTTTTATGATTTGTTGCTTGATACAGTAATTATTTAAAATGAAGTTATTTAGTTTCCAATTAGTTCAGGGTCTATATGTCCCTGACCGATTATTTCATATGATTTTTATTGCATTATGATCTGAGAAAGATGTATTCACTATTTCTATGTTTCTGCAATTAATCATTAGGTTTTTAATGCTCTAGTATATGGTCAATTTTGTGTAAGTGCCATGTACTGCTGAAAAAAATGTGTATTCCTCTGTAACCCCATTTACATTCCTCTGTTTGGGGATAACATTATCCATAGCCAGTCTAAAAGGCTTGTCCTGGCTGTCTCAGCTGCTGAGACAAGCTGCTTCCATTAAGGCTGATCATATCACAATGTTGTTAATGTGTGCAATTTTCTTGTGGGTCTGCTCCCTTCACTCAGAATCAGAACCTATAATTAATTGCATACTTCCCTAGATTCTGGCACCATTTATGGTTTTTCATAGAACGATAATATTCGATAGTATTCAAGTACCCTAACTAGTTTAACCATTCCACAACTGATAGGCATCCCCTCAATTTCCAATTCTTTGCCAGAGGAAAAAAATAAAAATTTAAAAATTTAAAAAAAGCTTCAAAATCTGAGGAACACTTTATAAAACTTCTCTCTAATGTATCTTTCCCCCTTAATATTAATTATTCAGACTGAAAATGACTAATCTGTAAACATGTTTATTGAAAATATGTATGTACAATGTTAACCTGACTGCTCACTTCTGAGGAAAGAGGGGGTGGGAAGGGAGGTTGGAAGGAAAATTTGAGCTTAAAAATATACATATGCATATGGATTAATGTTGAAAAGAATTTCATAACATATATTTAGAAAATTAAAATATCAATTTTAAAAAAGAAAATGAAGGTCAAACATCATTATTATGATTATTAGGAGACCAAGAAATAGTTTATCATATCCATGGAGAGAGGAGTTTATGATCAAGCAAGAAACAGATCAAGTTATAAAATGCCAAATGGATGCTTCTAATTACATTAAGTTGAGATGTTTTGAGCAAATAAAACTAAAACAACCAATACTAGTCATTAAGAAAGCTATAAAGTAATTTTTAAAGCTAGTGTTTCTCATAAGGCTAATTTTTAAAATATATAGAAAACTGAGTCAAATTTATAGGAATACAAATCATTCCCTAATTGATAAATATCTCACTTCAAAACCTCTAAAAGATATGTATATGAAGTTTTTGGAAGAAGAAATTAGACCTTATCTGTAGTCATGCAATCAAATTCCTAATGATGAGATAAAGGTAAATTAAAAGAACTCTGAGGTACCATCTCCAACTTCTCAGCTAGTCTGAAAATACCAAAAATGAAAATGATCAGTGTTGGAGGAAATGTGGGGAAACTGGAACACTAATGCACTATTGAAGGGGTTATGAATTGATTCAACCAACATGGAGAACAATTTGGAACTATGTCCAAAGGGCAGCAAAACTGTGTATACTCTTTGATACAACAATACCAATAGCAGATCTATATACCAAAAGATCATATAAAAGGGGATGATGATATCCACATTTATAAAAAATATTTATAACATGTCTTTTTTTGTGTGGCAAAGTTTTGAAATTTGAAAGAATGCCCATCAACTAGGCAATAGTTGAACATGTGGAATACTAATGCATTGGAATACTATTGTGTTATAAGAATAGATGAGCAGACAGGTATCACAAAACCTGGAAAGATTTATATGAGCTAAGTGAAGTGAGCAGAAGGAGGTGAACATTATAAAGAATAGCAATAAAATTGTGTGATGATCAACTATGATATACTTATCTCTCCTCAACAATACAATGATACATGGCAATTCCAAATTACTCATGATGGAAACTGTTATCCACATCCAAAAACAGCTATGGAATCTTAATGTAAACTAAAGCATGCTATTTTCACATTTTTTTCCCTTTTTTTCTAATGGTTTTTCCCATCTGTTCTGATTCTTCTTTTACAAAATGAATAATGGAGTAATGTTTAACATGATTGTGCCTATATAACCTTTATTAGGCTACTTGCTGTCTTGGGAAGTGTAGATGAAAAGGAAGGAGAGAAAAATTTAAAACTCAAAATTTTATAAAAGCAAATGTTAAAAAACTAGTTTTAAATCTAATAAAAATAAAATAATATTTAAAAAGCAAAGCTACCCCCATTCCTATCCACAAATGTGGATGATTTATATTTTTTTGCAAGGTAGTCAGGGTTAAGTGACTATGTAACTTGCCCATGGTCACACTGCTAGAAATGTCAAGGGCCTGAGACTGAATTTAAATTTAGGTCCTTCTGCTTCAAGGGATGGTTCTCTATTCACTGCACCATCTTGATCCCTTGATGTAAGATTGTTTTAATATATTAGCCAATATTAAATATTTCTACTCTTAAAAGTATTGGTGTTGGAGAGCAGAATGGTATGGGGATTACATTTAAAGTTTGGAAGTACTAAATTCAAAACGTACTGTGGACATTTTACAGTTAGTTATCTCTAAGAAAGTTATGTGAACCCTTTGGAGTCAAATTCATAAAATTAGGGATTTGGAATAAGTTACATGCAAAATCCTTTCTCCTTCTAAATTTTGACTCCTCTTCTTCTAAGTTCTCTTTTGGCTTTTTTCCCTTAAGCAAAATAAAGATATCTTCCTCTGATCTCAAGGAGTTAATAGTAAAGCAATAGGGACTATTAGGCTATTGGTCAAATGCTCCAAGATTCTAAAGTTTAATCTCAGTTATTTGCCATGTAATGAAACTACTTACAATTTTAAAAAATTGCTGTCTATTGTGTGTGTGTGTGTTTTTAAATTGATCAATTTTCTATAGCAGTGTCTCACATCTGGGTGCATATTGACTACTAAAGAAATTTAATTTCCATTTATTTTAAATCAAAAAATTTTGCAATGTAGGAGCAATTACCAATCATCTTGCCATATTCATCCAATCACAGAGACAGGAAAGGAGAAGGTATAGACTTCTTTTTTAAAAATTCTATTATCCTTATTTTTCCTATATGACAATAAATCATATATGTGAAGTGTTTTCAGGTTTGCAAAGAACTTGCTTCACATCAATCAAATAAGTAAAACCATATAGACATTATTCTAAATTTATAAATGAAGATACTGAAAGCCTGAGAAAATAGGATTTACCCCTAGTCAATTAATTAGTAAACTGCTGGGCCTAGATTCAAATCCAGTTCTCATGGTTCCAAGTTTGGAATCTGTGTTCTATGTAGTCATTATTTTTTTTTAGTCTTATGGCAAAGCAATGGGGTTAAGTGGCTTGCCCGAGGACACACAGCTAGTTAGTTATTAAGTGTCTGAGGCTGGATTTGAACTCAGGTACTCCTGACTCCAGGGCCAGTGCTCTATGCACTGAACCACTTAGCTGCTCCTTGCACCACCAAGTCAACCCTGTAGCCATTATTTTAACCTTTCATGTGTGTTGCAAATTATGTCATTTCTCTAAATTGAGCAGTGTATTCACTAAAGCAAAGGGAATGGAAGAAAACTTTTATTTTTTTTTTCATTCCATAGGCTTCCTACAAATAATTCCCTAACACACACACACACACACACACACACACACACACACACACACACACACACACGCTCCACACAGGCTATGAACAAGTAAAATATTCTGTATATCCTATAAATCATCTTTTTTTCTCTATATATACATCATGGTGAGCACAACCACCAATATTTAAAATGATTTTTTCAATCATTGCTAAATTTTAATTTCATTCATTTTGCATCAAACACTGTTATTCAAGTTGTTCTAAATGCTGCTTGAATATTGAATTGTAATTAATATGGCAAGAAATTGTGAGAAGCACAGAGGAATATAAATGTGGATAACGTCATTGAAGATGCTAGCATCCACATTCTTTAAGAACTTGAAGATTTATCTTTTAGGCAGTCAGAGTAAACAGCAAAAGTATAGAAAATCACTTTATCTCTAAGGAAATGGAATAAGATAAATTAGTTTGTAAAAAGCAAAGGAAAATGAAACCAAGAAAATAAATGTCAGGTCTCTTGTGTAATTCTCTCTTCTTTCATATCTTTTATTCAATATTTTCATTAGCCACAGTTACATAGCAATATACTGATAAATTCTGAAATTGATCTATATAGTGACAAAAAACAAAAAACACTAACCATAATTTATGAATGAAGATTTTTTTATGCATTTTAGAACATAAAAACTTTTACTTTGAGAAAAGTCACCATTAACTACTATTATCAATGATGACTGCTTGGTAATATAAAAGTGATTTTACCATGTTTTGTTAAAATGTTTGATACTCGTCCTATAATAAATTCAAGACATGAAATAATTCTATTTAATAAATACTTCAAATTACAGTAGTATGTGTACCTATTTTAAAACTGCATAACTAATTATATGAATTTTTAGGGAGGAAAAAGGATGAAGATGAACTATGTGGGATCTGAAAATTTTAGTGTAAATTTCTTTTTTTTAAGGTTTTTTGCAAGGCAAACGGGGTTAAGTGGCTTGCCCAAGGCCAGAGAGATAGGTAATTATTAAGTGTCTGTGACCGTATGCAATTATTAAGTGTCTGAGACCAGATTTGAACCCAGGTACTCCTGATTCCAGGGCCGGTGCTTTATCCACTACACCACCTAGCTGCCCCTAGTATAAATTTCTAACCTAAAGCACATCAGCATCTACAATGTAAAGTTTTCAGTGGATAGCTCAAAGCAACTAGGATTGTGAGGAACTAAGATCTTTATAAATGTTTGTGTGATTATTATTTGACTGAGACAGTACCTAAGCTCAGTTCTTGGATGAGGGCAAGTCTTCTCTCTAATACAATTTTCCTTTCTGAATTAAAATAAATTGTTAAAATAAAATTTTCTTCTTTCCAGGAGCTTTACATAATTCCTGAACCACCATTTCATATATAATTTTGAAAATTTAGAAATTTATTCTCCCTCAATGAAAATGTTTTTCATTAATATCATAGAACATAAAAAATCATATTGCAGTTTAAGGAAGATTATTAAGAAAAAATTCAACTTAATTGTATCAAGGAACTTTCTTGAGAACCTATAACCTCATTCACTAATAATAATTATTTAATGCTATGTTAAATAATTTGGAAAGTAAATATTAATAAATGCTCGCATTAGTTGTTGATTGTAAATCCCTTGTCAATTAAAACATTTCAGTAATGGCAATTAGTAATGATAATTCAAAATAGCATATTTATATTTAAAAAACCAAATCATTAACAATAAGAAAATTAAGTAAAGAAATTGAACTTTCTCCAAAGAGCAATTTCTCATGACAGAAGTTAATTATCATTTGAATAATTTTAAATATTAAGGTTTAATGAAAAATGGAAACATTTGTGAAAAAAGTTTTGATTATGCCAATATGACAGAAGATTTCATGATATGAAAATAGAACAAAGAGAAAACAATAACAAACTTTATATATTAAAACATAGACTCAATTTGAAGACTAGAACAATACCAAATTTCTAGTATTTTTGAGCTCTTATTATGTCATCATTTCATCTAAGAATTTTTTGTGGCCTGGAATAAGTTTCAACAATTATTAAAGTGCTTCATGAATTTTCTTGATAGCTCTTAAACATATACAAAAATTTGAAAAAATATTTTTGCCAAGATAAAACAATGACCACTTGCAAATTTGAAGATATATCTTTTAACAGGGTATTATCCTAGGAAATTTTGTCATTTTGCTCCAAAACACAGACTTTATGGCCCTTGGTGAGGCAATAAGGAATTAGTCTTTTCAGTCATTTAAAGGATTAGGCAAGGAGGCAAGAATAATGACTTTGACTCCTAATAAGTTTGACTTTTGACTTGATAAGGTAACTCTGTGAACTTCTATGCTAATATTGCTTGGCTTGCTCATGGAAGAAATAATAATACAGAAAAGTAGTTTGAAGATTTATGTTTTTTTCTAGGATCTCTCCTGGGAAGCACTTTAACATCTTGAATGGGAACTCAGTTTTAGGCAACTCTCTCACACTATACATTGTAAGATTACATAGGTAGAATGTTTCCTTACTAGAGTTCCCCTCTATAAATATCATAAATATAGACCAATTCAGGGGTGGGGGAGAGAAGGTTCATTAAAATAGATTAAATTTTTGCATCTCCATATCATTCAGTTTTCCCATAACAGGTTCATCAAATTTATTGTCATAATCTGTAAATAATATTTTCCCTCTTTGTCATCATGATTTCAAGGAAATCATTAGTCTGAGTTTCACCACTGATGTACTTCTTAGGTTTCTTTATTAAGATATAAATCAATTTAAGAACAGGTTAAAGAGCAGTTGTTCTCAAATAATTCTGATAAATTACATTTTAATTTTCTAACTTTGTATTTCTAATATTTTGTCATTTCATATATTGTCTTTATATGTGTAAAATATCTAGACTTCTGAATATAGACTTATTATGAAATGTTAGACACAAAACATAACTAATTTTTCTCAGGTTTGGTTATGTTCCATGCTAACATTTGTATTTGATTTTTTAAAAAAGGCTGCACAGTATAGTATAGAGACAATTGGTCTCAGAACTAGAAAATTGTGTAAAAGCTTCTTGTAGGTAGGATATTTCAAGGAAGTCAGGGGAGAGGGATGTAGAGATGAGAAAGGAAAGGGTTCAAGAAATTGAGAACAGAAAAGCATTAAAATACTTGAATTAGGGGAAGAAGAATGCGGTGCGGGAGGAATAGCATGGAAGCCTATGTCACTGGATCAAGGAAGTTATAAGAAGAATGGAAAGTGAAGTTAAGTTATGAAGCACTTTGATCTAATTAGCAACCATGTTTTTAATTATCATTTCTATATATAGTTTTCAAAAATCTATCAATTTATACTTCATCTCTCAGCTGAACCCGTTTTTGAACTGGATATCCAAAATATATCTTAAACAAAACATGATAATAAACTTTTATTTCCCTCCCCCCTCAAACATTCTTCTCTAAATGGCCCTTTTATTGTTAAAGGTACAACTATCTTATCAATCTCCTCGGTTCCCACACCAGATGTTAATTCTGACTGTTTCAACAATCATATCCAATTTGTTGCTAAAGGCTACTAATTTCATCTTTGCAACATCTCTGAAAAAAAAATCACATTCCACTCTTTTCCATAATTTTGTCATAGTCTAAATCACCTTGTATTTTGAATATTGTAGTAACCTACTAAGTGGTAGAGAATGGAAGGACTGAGCCAAGAACTCTTAAATGCTCTTTAAAATGTTCTAAAATACTGTTTCAAATAAAATTCTGGAGAAGCACAAACAAAAAAAGTTTTAAAAAATAATTTTACAACCAGAGAATGTATGAAGTGAGCAAGAATGATCTGTCCCATTCACAAAGCAGTGGGCCTAAAGAACCATGACTTTGAAGACAGCTGCACTGGCAGAATCAGCAGATTTAGGAGCCCTCAGCCAACAAATGTAGGAGGAGGAATCAAAAAGTTAGTCAGAAGGAGATAATAGGTGTTCATTTACTCGTGCTGGGTTTATCTCTTTACTTTACTATGATGACAGGGAAGATCAAGAGATAAAACCATAAAAGAACTGAAGTCAGTTAAATGTAAAACCTCAAAAGAAAAACGTAAATTGAATAGAAACAAAACAAGAATTCCTGGAAGAACTCAAAAAAAAGATTTTTAAAAATCAAATAAATAAGCTATAGAAAAGAGGATTGGAGTCAAAATGGTAGAATAAAGACTGAAACTTAACAACTCTCCCATACAATCCTCTCCAAATAGCTTTAAATAATGATTCTAAACAAATTCTAGAGTGACAGAATTCATAAAACACTAAACGAAACAATTTTTCCATCCATGACAATTTAGAAGATTGACAGGAAGGGTCTGCTGCACCAGCATGAGAGATGACTGTAAAGCATCAGGGTCTGCACCAGAACAAAGTAGCAATCCAGGAACAGATTGAGGTAGTTTTCAATCCTCTCAGTCCAGAGACTGCTGAGGACAACTTGGAAGATCAGCAAGAAAAGTCTACTGTACTGGGATGAGAGTGGAACCCAGTCCAATGCAAGCTTCATAAGCACAGATATGGCCTCAGTGGACCAAGAGCAGTCCTTGGGAGTCACTGAATCATCAGAGGCAGCTGATCCTGGAACTCTCAGTCCACAGATGCTCAGGGAGTTATAAGATTATAGTGTCATTTTATTTTCACTGAGGCAAGCCTCCATTGCTTTGCCTAAACTCTAATCCAGGTCACAGTCCCAGGATGCAGTCCCAGGTGGAAGAAGAGCAACAGTTTACTACCCCATGGAAGTGCTTGTCCCTCTTCACAGTTTCAGGCCAGAAAAGAATGAGTGTGGTCACCCATAGATCAGAACACAGGCCTCGAGAGTTATCCAGACTTCTTTATTAGATCACAAATCTTAGAAAAAATGAAAACTTACAGATCCCTGAAAGAATCTCCAAAAACAACTGCACAAAAGCCCCAAAACTTAAGACAATGCAGGCTCCACAATGGAAGCAAAGCACCACCTTAACAAAGAATTAAAATCAAGTCATAGGCTGGGGAAATGAGTAAACAACAAAAGGAAAAACTATAACCATAGACTGTTGCTATGGTGGTTAGGAAGATCAAAATCTTCACTCAGAACATAACAAGGTAAAAGTTTCTCCAACTAAAGTTACCAAGAAAAATGCAAATTGGTCTCAGGATATAGAAGAGCTCTAAAAAGATTTTTTAAATCCAGGAAGGGAGGTAGAAGAAAAATTAGGAAGAAAAATAAGAGTGATGCAGGACTATTACGAAAACCAAATCAGAAGTTTGTTGAAGGAAACACAGGAAAATTCTCAAAAAAAATAACATTTTAATAGTCAGACTGGACCAAATGGAAAAAGTGGTTCAATAAGTCATTGAGAAGAAGAATTCCTTAAAAAGCAAAATTGGTCAAATGGAAAAGGAGACACACAAGCTCAGTGAAGAACATAATTCCTTAAAATACAGGATGGAGAAAAGGGAAATTGATGACTTTGTGAGAATCAATAAACAATGAAACAAATCAAAAGAATTAAAAACTAGAAGGCAATGCTATATATCTCATTGGAAAAACATCTCTGAAAAATTTATCCAGAAGAGATAATTTAAAAATTATTAGACTTCCTGAAAGCCATGATAAAAAACTAAAGTATCTAAACAACATCCTTCAAGAAATAATCAAAGAGAATGGTTGCAGGAACACAAAATGGGTGGGAGGTAAGGGGAGGGATCTCAGAACTGAGTATTAGGAACCAGGGAAAGGTAATACCCACAGACCCAGATACCCACACTGCAGAACAGTGGAAGATCTCTGGAGGCAAAGAAGATCAAAAGGTTCACTCAGGAGAAAGCAAAATAAAAGTTTTTCATCCAAAGCTATGAAGAGAAATGGAAATTGGTCTCAGGTTATGAAAGAGTTTTTAAAAAGATTTTGAAAAATCAAGGAAGGTTGGAGAGCAAAATGGAACAATGCCTAAAGAGCAATAAAACTGTTCATACCCTTTGACCTGTCAATTCCAATCCTAGGACTATATCCAGAAGAAATTGTAAAAAATAGGAAAATTCCTATATGTTCCAAAATATTCAAAGCAGCTCTTTTTGGCAAAGAATTGGAAACTGAAGGGATGCCCATCAATTGGGGAAAGGCTAAACATGTTATGGTACATTAATTCTATGGAATATTATTGTTCTATAAGAAACCATATATGGTTGGACTCAGAGAAGCATAGAATAACTTATGGGATCTGATACTAAGTCAAAGGAATAGAGCCAAGTGAACAATGTTCATATCAACATTATCAGATGAACAACCTTGATGGAAGCAACTCTTCTCAACAGTCCAGGACAACTGTATTTGACTATTTATGGTCTATATTATTCCCAAACAGAAAAAGCAAAACAAAACACATGGGAAAAAAAAAAAACCTTTCCAAATCTAATGAACACTTTATAAAAATGATCTCTAATGCATCTCTTTCCCTTAATCCTTTTTCCTCATGTCAAAAACTAATAATTTATAAATATGTTTAACAAAATATGTAAATAAAATGTCAGCCTGAAAATTCTCAGCTGAGGGGAGGGGTGGGATGGGAGGGTAGAGGGAAATTTTATCACTTAGAAATATGCATATTTTATCACATAGAAATATGCATGTACAAAAGGATGAAAATAAATAAATACATTTAAAAAGAAAAAATAAAATCAAGAAAGGGAGGTAGAGGAAAAATGAGGAAGAAAAATGAGTGATGCAGGAGTAATATTGGACAACCAACAGTTCCAGTTATCCTCAATCCTTCCCCTCACCTCCTGATCCTGGAAGCAATGACTAACTTGAAGCACCACTGCCAGATATTCCTGGAGCAGAAAAATATTATCACAGATTTCTTGGGAAAGTTGGAGGAATTCTTTTCATTGACTTCCTTGGACTAATGGCCCATCTTGGCTATGGTGCCTCCCTGATCTGTAATCTCATCAGATTCATCTACTAGTATATGACTCCATCAAGTCCATTGAAAGCCCCAATGAAAATATCATTTGGTTAACCATTTGGATGATATACAGTATATTTGGCTTGATTGAGTTTTTCTCTGAAACCTTCCTTTTCTGGTCACTATGTAGGGAAGGGTGCATAATTCCAGTGTCCTGTAATGATTTCCAGATCTTGTATTATCACTTGATTTTTCCCACATTTCAGAGACATCAAAGTTCCATTGAACACCTTGTGAATGACCTGAGTGGACAAGCCATGGACACAGTAGCCAGTTTGTCCCAGGAAGCAACTAAGGCAAGCATGACTCATGTACCAAAGAATATGTGATGGGATCACCTCTGAGCCAGAGGATTTGAAGGACACGACACTCTCTGTCCAGGGACCATGGCCACCAATCCTTGTCCATTTAAGCAACATATGCCTCTCAAAATGTACCTCTACAATCACCTCCATACTCTTGGATTTCAGGGAATTATAGGAGTCTCCTCAGGCAGAGAGGGAGGATGGAAGACATGGTGGGAGGGACTTCTGCCATAAAGGTTGTATTTCCATCAGCCCCCACTAAGGGCCCCTGCCTGTGTGTGTGTGTGTGTGTGTGTGTGTGTGTGTGTGTGTGTGCGTATGTGTGTGTGTGTGCACATGTGTATACCTAGATATACATATACACACATATATATGTATTTATGCATACATATTTGCACATCTTCCTTTTATATGTATATAGATAGAGACAGATAGAGATAGAGAGATAGAGATAGAGAGAGAGAGAGAGAGAGAGAGAGAGAGAGAGAGAGAGAGAGAGATAGGCAGGGGATAAAATAGAAATTGAAAAAATTCCCAATTACTTCCTGAAAGAGATTCCAAAATGAAAACTCAGGAATATTATAGCCAAATTTCAGAGTTCACAAATGAAGGACAAAATATTGCAATCAAGGCAGAAAGAAACATTCAAGCTCCATGAAACCACAATCAGTATAACACAAGATTTAGCAGCTATTATATTAAAGGATTGCAGGACTTGGAATATGATATTATTGAAGGCAAAAAAAAACTTGTATTACAAACAAGAATCAGCTACCCAATAAAACTGAGCATATTCTTTCAATAGTAAAAGATGGGTAATCAATGAAATGGGAGACTTTCAACTTTCCTGATGAAAAGTCCAGAATTGGATAAAGAATTTCACCTTCAAATACCAGACTCAAGAGAAGCATTAAAAAAAGTTATCAGGAAAGCTAAATCATAAGGGACTCAAGGATGTTGAACTACTTATATTACTGCATTGGAGGTTGATACTTATAGCTCATATGAACTTTCTCATTTTTAGGACAATTGGAAGGAGTAAATACAGACAAGGCACTGATGGCAGTTAACTTTGAAGGGATACTATGTTTCAAAGATAGAGTTAAAAGTTGAGAGAAGAATGTATTGGAAAAAAGGAAAAGGGGGAAGCAGAATAGTGTATGATATTTCACATAAAAGAGGCAGGGAAAAAAATTGCAGTGGAGTGAGAGAAGGAATAATTGAGTGGGAGTGAGTGAACCTTACTCTTATGGAAACTGGCTCAGATGGCAGCAGAGCTAAGATGACAGAATGGAGGTAGAAATTCCCTGCAGCTTTTCCCCAGATAACTCCAAATGCGTTAAAATGATTACTAATCTAATTCTAGAGTGGCAGAACCTACAGAAAGACAGAATGAAATAATTTATCTGGCTCAAGACAACAGGGTTGAAAAGTCCTGCCACACCAGCAAGAACCAACTACAGTGTTATACAAACAATCTGTGAGGTACCTAGGTTTCTGGGAGTGCCTGGATTTCTGGGGGCACCTGGGTCTGTAGCAGCAGGAGTGGGCTCCAAACCCAGGGATTGCTAAGGACAACTTGGAAGGTCATTAAGAAACCTCTGGCTACACTAGAGTGAGTGCAGAGCCCAGTGCAGTTCTGGCCTCAGCTCAGACCTTTCCTGGGAACCAGATGCAGACTTGTAGAACCACATGATCCCAGAGGGCTCAGATCATGGATGATAAGGGGGCGACAGGACACTGTTACTCTTCTCAATTTTAAACTAAGTTCACAGTCTAGGACCCATATTGCCATAGCAGAACAGGGACCCTCCTCAAAGACCTAAAGCAGAGGAGAGTGCTTGTGATCATCCACAGATCAGCATCCAGACCAGGAAAGCATTCATCAGACCTTGAAGGAATTACATTCCCTTGGGGGGGGGGGTGTTCCAAAAACACTCAATAGCTTAAGAGGTGTGTTAAAATAAGATAATAGTGTGGAGAAATGAGTAAACAACAGAAGAAAAGGAATCTGACCATAATCAATTACTTTGGTTCAATGGAGGATCAAAATTCACACTTAGAAGATGACAAAGTCAAATCCTCTGTATCCAAAGTATCCCAGAACAAGAGGAATTATTTTCATGTTATGGAAGAACTCAGAAAAGTTTTTGAAAAATCAAATAATGTGGTTAGAGGAAACATTGGGAAGGGAAATGATAGAAATGCAGAAAAATTAGAAAAAAGATCAAGTCACCAACATGGTGAAGGTGATGCAAAAAATACCAAAGAAAATAACATGTTAAAAACCAGTTTATATCAAATGTAAAAAGTAGTCTAAAAGGTTAATGAGGAGAAGAATATTTTAAATAGCAGAATTGACCAGACTGAAAAGGAGATAAAAATGCTCTCTGAAGAAAACAACTCCTGCCAATGTAGAATGGAGCTGATGGAAGCTGATGACTGTGAAGAATCAAGAAACAATAAAACAAAACCAAAAGAACAAAAAGCTATAAGAAGATATGAAGTATGTCAATGGAAGAACAACTGACTTGGAAAACAGATACAGGAGAGATAATTTAAAAGTTATTGAGTGACAAGAAAGTCATGACCAGGAAAAGAACTTAGAACATTTTTCAAGAAAGTCTCCAGGAAAATTGCCCTGGTATCATGGAAGCAGATTGTAAAAGAGATCCAACACCAAGATACCTCCCAGGAATATTCCAGAACTTCCAAGTCAAAGAGAAAATATGACATGTAGTTAGAAAGAAACAATTCAAATATCATGGAGTTTGTCAGGAATTCACAGATTTAGAAGCATCTATATTAAGGGTTTGTACGTCTTGGAATATGATATTCTGGAAAGCAAAAGAGCTTGTATTATATTTGAGAATAAATTACCCAACAAAACTGAACATCTTCTTTCAGGGAAAATGATGAACATTCAGTGAAATAGGGGACTTTCAAACTTTCCTGCTGAAATGACCAGAGCTAAACATAAAGTTTGATTTTCAAGTATAGGACTCAGGTAAAGTATAGACAGTGTGGATGGGAAGGGAAAATTATGAGGGATATAATGATGTTGAACTGCTTATATTCCTGCATTGTAAGATAATACTGATAACTTCTCACTTATTAGATCATTTAGAAAGAGTACATATAGACAAGTCACATGAGAGAGTTGAATTCGAAGGTATAATATAAAAATGGAGTCCGTGGATTAAAAAGGAGTGTGCTGGGAGATAAGGAAAGGAGAGGTAGAATGAGATAAAATATTTCATGTAAAAGTTAAGAAAAACTTTTGCAATGGAGTGGAAGGGGGGGATGGTAAGGGGAAATGAGTGAGCTTTTATTCTCATTAAAAGTGACTCAGAGCATTAAAACCATACACACTCAATAGGGTACAGAAATCTATCTTACCCTAGAGGAAAAAGGAAAACAAAGGGTTGGGAGAAAATGGATGGGGGAGAGAGGGGACTATGTGGTTAAGAGAAGAGACATAAGATCATGAAAGCAGGGCATTAGATACAACTCACTTTTGAAGAGGAACAGGATGAAAGGAAGGAGAGAGTAAAATAAATTGGAGTGGGAAGGAATAGAATGGAGGAAAATTCAGTTAGCAATAGCAAGTGTGAGGAAAAAATTATTGAAGCCACTTCTCAGATGGACTTATGATAAGAATGTGATCTATCCCAGAAGCAGAACTGATATCATGTGAACATAGACTAAAATACATTTATTTTTTTTCCTTTTTGTCTCACTATATTTTTCATGATGTTCCTCTATCTTTGTGGGTGGAGGGAGGATTACATTTACTTTTATGACAAGACTATTGTAATAATGTAAGAATAAACAAATAAATAAATTTAAAACAAAAAGAAATTGATTCAGAGATGGAATAGCATGCACACTCAGTCGGGTATATAAAACTATCTTAGCCTAGAGGAAAGTGGGAAAGAAAGGGCATGTGACAAAGGTAAATAATATAAGTGAACAAAAATTTTGGGGGAGGATAGACAGAAAAAACACTTTTTTTAAGGTTTTTGCAAGGCAAATGGGGTTGAGTGGCTTTGCCCAAGGCCACACAGCTAGGTAATTATCAAATGTCCGAGACCAGATTTGAACCCAGGTACTCCTGAGACCAGATATGAACTCAGGTACTCCTGACTCCAGGGTCAGTGCTTTATCCACTGATCCAGAAAAACACTTTTGAGGAGGTTCAGGCTGAGAGGAGAGAAACAATAAAATTAATGGGGTTGGGGGAAATGGGATGCAGGAAAATACAGTTAGCAATTGCATCTTTGGGGAAGGTGGAATATTGAAACCATTTTTCTGATAAAAAATTCATTTCTCAGAAAACTGAGTCAAAATTATTTTTAAAAAGTGACATTCCCAAATGATAAATGATCAAAAGATATGAACAATTTTCAAATAAAGTTATTGACCTTATCTAGAACCATATTGTTAAAATGTCCTAATTCACTGTCAATTAGAGAAATGCAAATTAGGACAATTGTGATGTCCTATCTTATATCTATTGGATTGCCTAATGGGACTGAAAGAAAAAATGACAAATGGTGGAGAGGATGTACAGAAAATGAGATAATAATGTCCTGTTGAAGCGGTTGTGAAATAATTCAACAATTTGGAATTATATACAAAGGCCTTATAATATCATGCCTACCCTTTGACTAAGCAATACCACTAATAGAAGAGATGATAAACAAGAAGAATAAGGATATTTATATTAGCTCTTTTTCTGGTGGCAAGGAACTGAAAATTGAGGGGATGTCCATTGGAGGGGGAATGGCTTTACAAATTGTTCTATATGATCTTGGTAAAATGCTATTCTACTATTAGAAATGATGAGCAGGATGCTCTCAGTAAAAGACTGACATGAGCAAATGCAAATGGGAAATGTACTATATATATATATATATACACACATATGTATATATATATATATAATAACAGTAATATTTTAGTGTGATCATCTGTGAATGATGTAATTTTTTTTCTAAGCAGTGTTGGCAATGTTGAAGGATAAAGAAGGATATCTATCTCAAAGACAGAGCTGATGGTGTCTGCAAACAGAATGAAGCATAAATTTTTTTTCACTTTACTTTTTTCTCATCTTTCTTTTTTTCGTGGACAGGGGAATCTGCTTATTTTTACAACATACCTAGTATGGAAATATTTTTCATGACTTCACAATTCTAATCTATATCAAATTAATTCCTTCCACAATAAGGGGAAGTGGGGTGGGAAGAAGGGAGAATTCAGAATTCACAGTTTTAAAAATGAATATTAAAACTTGCTTTTACATGTAACCTTGTAGAAATAAAATAGAACAATAAAAATAGTTATAGAAAATCTTTGGGAACAAGGAAATTTATAGACTAATCTCCCCCATAAAAATTGATGCAAAAATCTTAAATAAAATTTTAGCAAAGAGATAACAGCAAGTTATTACTAGATTATTATACTATAATCAGGAATGACTTATATAGGGAAGCAGGGATGGTTCAATATTAGAAAAACACTCAACATATTTGAACATATTAGTAGAAAAACCAACAGAAATCATATGATTATTTCAATAGATACTGAAAAAAGCCTTTGGTAAACTACATTCCTATTAAAAACACTAGAAACTTTAGAACTAAATGTAGTTTTCCTTAAAATAATAAGTGCTAACTATTTAAAACCATAAACATGTAATGATAATAAACTCAGAGCATTTCCAGTAAGATTGGAGGTGAAACAAGGATACCCATTATCACCATTACTATTCAATATAATTTTAGAAATGTTTACTCTAGCAGTAAGGGAAGCAAAAATAATAGGAGGAATCAGAATTGGCAATGTGGAGGTAAGGCTTTCACTTTTTGCAGATGATACGATGTTATACTTAGAAAATTCAAGAAAATCATCTAAAAAAACTTGAAACAATTAACAAATTCATCAAATTTGTAGGATATAAAATAACTCCAATTAAATGAATCCATTTAAATCTTCAGCATTTCTATGTATATAAACAACAAAACCTAAGAGCAAGAGATATAAAAGAGAAGTAACATTTATAGGAACTGTAGACAACATTAAATACTTGCAAAAATGGCCAATATTGGAGAGGTTGTGGGAAGATTGGGACATTAATGCATTACTGGTGGAGCCATGAACACATCCAGCTATTTTGGAAAGCAATAAGGAAATATGCCAAAAAAGAGCACTATAACTGTTCATATCCTTTGACCCAGTAATTCCAATTCTAGTTCTATATCCCAAAGAAATCATAAAAAAAAGAGAAAAGTCCTGCATGTCCCAAATATTCATAGCAGTTCTTTTTGTAGTGGCAAAGAATTGTAAATTGAGGGGATAGCCATCAACTGGGGAAATCATTAAACAAGTTATGGAATGGCTGAAATGGTAAATTACTATGGAATATTATTGGTCTATGAGAATATTATTGGTCTATAAGAAACCATAAATGGGGTAAGAATCTAGAGAAGCTTGGAATGAGTTACAAGGTCTGATGCGGAGTGAAGGGAGCAGAACCAAGAAAACAATGTACACATTAGCAACAACATTGTGAGATGAACAAACTTGATAGGAGCAACTCTTCTCAGCAGTTCAAAGAACTAGGACAAATGTATTAGATCAGATATGGACAATGCTATCCCCATCCAGAGGAAGAAAAATAAAATAAAACAAAATGCAAAATAGACCAAAACAAAATTAAAAAAAAAAACCCTTCAGAATCTGAACTCTATTAAAAAATACCTCATGTATTTCTTAGATGTTCAACACAAATATGTACAATATTTACCTGAGAAGAGGGAGATAACTGGGAAGGGATGGTGGAAGAAAATTTTGTTATTTAAAACATGCATATGAATGAATGTGAGAAATTTTCATAACATGCATTTGTAAAACTAAAAATATCAATAAAAAAGGAAATCATGAAATATAGGACTTTACAAAAGCCTCAAAGGACCTAAGATGAACTAGTGCTGAGTGAAATGAGAAGTTACAAAAGAACATTATACACACTAACAACATTTCATGATGATCAAGTATGATGGACTTGTTCATTTCAGCAGTACAATAATCAATGACCATTCTCAAAGACTTGTGATGGAAAATGCCATTAATATCTGGGGAGGGAACTGTGGAGTTTGAATGCAAACCATTTGTTAATCAATTTTTGAGTTCTTTTATATATAATGCTGTTTTGATTCTCTCTTATTTTTTCCTTCTGTTTGGATTTGATTCTTCTTTCATAACATAATTAAGATGGAGATATATTTACCATAATTGCACAAGTATAGTCTATATTAGAATACTTTCTCTTGGAGAGAGGAGAAGGAAGGATGAGTGGGGGGAAATGTGAAACTCATAACCTTGTAAGAAAATGATTGCTGAATATGTTGTTATAAAAACCATTAAATAAAAATATAATTTTTTAAAATAACAACAAAAAACAGGTGGAGGAACTAAAGGTCAAAATACTAATGGAATTACTGGAAAAAAATGCAAAGGAAAGTAACCTAACCATACCAGAGGTAAAATTATATTGTTAAACAGCAGTCATCAGAACTGCTTGGTACTGGTCAAGAAATAAGTTGGTGTATCAGTGGAATAGATTAAGTTCAATAGAAACAGTAGTAAATGACTATAGTAATCTATTGTTTGATAAAAGCAAATACTCTAGCTTATGAGATAAGAACTCATTCTTTTACAAAGACTGCTAGAAAAACTGGGAAACAGCATGGCAGAAAGTAGGCATAAATCAACATCACACCAAGATAAGTTTGAAATGGGTAGAGGATTTAGTGATAAAATTTGATATCATAAGCCAGTTAGGAAAACAAGGAACAGTTTATCTGTCAGGCCTATTGAAGCAGAAGGTTTTTTTTTTTTATTTTTGAAAGAAGAGATAGAATACATTATAAAAAAACAAAATGGATAGTTTTTATTATATTAAATTAAAATGGTTTTGCATTGGCATAACCAAAAATAAAAGGAATAGAGTAAATTGAGAAACAATTTTTGCAGCGATTGTTTCTGATGAAGAGCTCATTTCTAAAAGGGAAAGATGGCTGCTTCAGTCAGTAGAACAATGCTCTTAGAATCATGAAGATGGGAATTCAAATCCAGCCTCTGATATTTGCTAGCTCTGTGATCTTGGGTGAGTTACTTAACTCCAACTGCCCCACATCCAGGGCCATCTGTTGTCCTGATTCATATCTGGCCACTGGATCCAGATAGCTGTGGAGGAAAAAGTGAGACTGGTGACTTAGCACAGCACTCCCTTACTCAAATCCAATTCATGTGCTTGTCATGTCGTTACCACTCTGATGGTGTGGTCTTTGAAAATGAAGGACAAAGAAACTATCATTTCTAAAATGTAGAGAGAAATGAGTAAAATTTCTTAGAATTCAAGTAATAACCCGATTGTTAAGTGATCAAAGAGATGAACAGAAAATTCTTAGATGAAGAAATTGAAGCTAAATTTAATCATATGAAAAATACTTAAACTCAATATTGATTAAAGAAATGCACATTAAACTAATTGAAGTACCATCTCACAGCTATCAGAATGGTCAGTATGACTAAAAAAGGAAAATGATACATTTGAGATGTGATTTGGGAAAACTAGGACACTAATGCCTTGTTGGTGGACTTGTGAATTGACCCAAACCTTCTAGAGAGCAATTAGGCAAGGAAACATTGCTGAAAAGGAAATAAAACTATGTATAACCCTTGTTCAAGCAATACAACTACTAGGTGTGTATACCAAAGAGATCATAAGAAAGGGTAAAAGGCCCACATGTACAAAAATATTTATAGCAGTTCTTTTACAGTAATAAAGAATTGAAAATTGAGGATATGATTATCAATTGGGAAATGACTGAATTATATGGTTTTGATGCAGTACTAGTATACTATAAGAGATCGTGTGTGTTTTTGTGTGTGTGTGTGTGTGTGTGTGTGTGTGTGTGTGTGTGTGTGTATGAATTTCAGAAAAACCTTGGAAAGACTTGAAATTCTTTTATGTTCTGATGCTAAGTGAAGTGAGCTGAACTCATGGAATATTCTACACATTAAATGCTACATTGCATGATGATCATCTATGATGGACTTGCTCTTCTCAATAGTACAATAATCAAATACAATTCTTAATTACTTCTGATGGTATATTCCATCTATTTTCTGAAAAAGAAGTATGGGAGTCTGAATGCACACCTAAGTTTATTATTTTCAATTTTTTAAATTTGTTTTATGTTTTATGCTTTTTCCTCTTTTTTCCTTCTTTGTTTTGAAGCTTCTTTCTCCATGTGGCTAATATGGAAATATGCTTAATATGAGTTTATATGAATAACCCCCATTCAATTGATCTCTCTCTAGGGATGGAGGGAGAGAAAGAAAGAAGAGAGTGAAAAATATGTTGGAACTCCAAAGTTTACAAATAATTGAATATTGAAAACTATCTTAACATTCAGTTGGAAAAAAAATATAAATATATTAAAAAGAAAAAAAGTGAAATCTTTAGATACACAGATAATGACTTTAAAATGATTGCAAAACAATACTGAAATCAGAAAATAAAGAAATATTTTTGTTTTATTTTTCAGTGGCTTCATGTGAGTCAAATGTCAGTATTACCTACCTAACATTTTATCTTAATTTCATCCTTGCCATTTTTGAATAAGGTTTATATAAAATAGCATTAACAGGTTTGAAGTGATAATCTCCCTTTCTAACCTAGAGTTCATTCCCTTTCCCCAATGTGAACAAAGTACTAATAAAACTTTCTGTACATTTAAAAGTCATTTGAGAATTCTCTGACTTCTTGTAGAAACTCTTCTTTTGCAAACAAAAAGTGCTAAAATACACACAAAATGAAATATATTGCCTTGTTTTCTATTTTTTAACAACTTTTTAGCTACTAAAAGTGATTCTGTGGAATTGACAAAAAAAAATAAATGAAACCTAAAGAGGAGTGAATGCATTTCTAGCAAACATAACCAATGTAAATTTTGCACATAACCAATATAGATTTTTTCCTTAGGTTTCTTTATTTTTATAACTGTCCAATTGGGATCTTATTGGAAGAGATAAATACTTTCAAAAACATTCACTAAATCAAGCAATGAAGGAGAGAAAAAGAGATGCATAGAGCTAACAATAATTCTCATGTAAAATAATTTTTAAAGAGAATGCTAATCCTTGTCACAGTGAAGTAGAAGCACCAATTTTCCTCAGTTACAGTTGTATACAGATTCTCTTCTTTGTCCTGAACATCATAGAATACATTGCCACATAGGAGTTCTTCCTGTTTCTGATTATCACATTCTCAATCTCCACCACACACACACACACACACACACACAGACACACACACGAAGAAAAACAAAAACAAACAAAAAAAAGAAACCAGTTTAAACTCTTGGTTTAAAAAAGTTAACTGCACCATGATATAGCTTGCAGTTGAATTTCTGTTTGATCCTGTACAATTTCTCAAATTTGACCTAGCTCTAATGTTAATTAATTTGAAGTCAATTGTGCTTCAATAAATAGACTTTTTTCTTGTAGATTGTGAAACAGAATGTCATTGTTAGTAATCATCCCTGTCATTTACTGTGAATTGTGGTTGACTTATGACATGGAATAGAACTGTGTGCAAATATATCTTGTTCTCTCTTGTAATAAATATGGAGACTACCTCCTGAATCTTATGTTCATGTAAATGAGATATTCAGGCACTTGAGCATTATATTTTATGGTCCTGGTAGCAAATAACATCATGGAATGACAATTATTGAATTCTAATTTTCCTTCTCATCATTGCTCAATGATCACAGCTTATTGCATACCTTCAATTCCATGGTACTGATCACTTATGATCATATCAAATAAGTAGTTCTTTGCGATCCAGAACCAAGCTTTTGAAACACTTTTTTTATTTCACCAATTCCTGCCTACTGATGCAAAGATAAAGTCCTTTAATATACTTAGAAAAGCTGGAAATAATTAAACTTTTAACCATTATATCTAGAACTATATTTTATAATTTTATGGTTTTATATATTTATAGTTCATTATAACCTGTCTCAAAACAATGATTATCTGCTTACCTAGGGTCCAAATACTAAGTGCTACTGGAAAAACACTTGAAAGAGAATACCTCAACTAGCCTCCAGAGACTTTACCAGGATCTCTGTTTCCCAATAATCATTATGTACTTGCTTTGCTTAAGACTCCTAGCTGTAGAAAAGACATGACCAAGTCAGATGCATTATCATTTATCCTGTTCTTACAACTAAAGAACCCCTAGACTTTTCTGTTTTCTCTGTAATTAAATTTTCTTTTATATATTTTCTCTCACCATAAGAATGTGAGCTTTTGAGATCAGGACCTGTTCTTTTCGATTTATTTTCTCAGAAATAGTTTCCCATTCCAGTCCACTCTATCAAAATTGATTGGTTATTCCAATAACTTCCTAAGTTACCTTCTCAAATGCCTCCTCTCTTCAATCTGTTATTCATGGAAGACTAAAACATGATTTCTGGAAGACATAAATTTTACTGTAGAAGTCTGTGATCAACAGTATAATCATCATTATATTGCCCCAAGATGACAGCCTCCTTAGTTTGGCATTTGAAGACACTGACAATATGACTTTGTATTGAGAATTTCTGACAATTATGAGGTGGGACTTTGGGAATTGTTTAATGGCCTTGTTTCAAAATCGCAGAGTACAGTCAGGATCTCACATGAACTCTACAAAAGCCCCATCCAAACAACTTCAAAATAACTTCTTAAATCATTTTTAGTGGCAGAACCAGCAAAAGAATGATATGAAACAACATTCTTGTACAAGAAAATACAGGTCAACATAAAACCATAAAAATCTTTCTTACCAAGCAATGGTTACATCAACAACCATGGCAGTTTGGGGAGCTCTCAGTACACAGAAGTAAGGAGGTTAAAAGGAGATAACAGAGCACCCTTTGCTTGACCCATAAACAAATTTTGGCCATAGTTCAAGGTAAAATGGGCAGTAGATCATTAGTGCTTGTGGCCAGAGTGCAGCAGAGCCACAGGATATAAAATCAATCAAAAAGAAACAGGCACAAGAAAGACAGGGAAACTAATTCTTGCAGGGGCATAAGAACAGTGGTCCAAACTATATTTTAAATACCATAAGGAGAAAGAGCACTTGTGGTCATAAGGGAGTAGGGACCCTAGTCAAAATTCCAACTTTGAGAACAGTGCTTATGGTTTCTCACAGACTAGAACAGTGCCGTTCAGTAGAGCAAGGACTACATCTCTCTTCTGTTCATATGACCTTAATATGGCAGCAATAATAACAAAAGAAAACCTACAAAAATCCAAAATTAGCATTGAAAATGACACCATGAATAAACTTAATCTTAGTCTTGTAATATTTGCCCCTCTAACCTGAGAGCAAAGCCCAACTTTACCATGTTTAAAGAAAAGAAAGGAAAATGCTAGAAAAATTAGCAAATAACAATGAAAGATCCTGAGCATAGAAAATTATTGTGGAAGAGGGATGATCAATTCACAAACATGAATGTAAAAAAAGCAAAACAACTATATGCAAAAACTCAAAAATGAATATGAACTGAACATAAGCCCAAAACCAATTATGGGAAAAGGTATAAAAAATTAAAGTTAAAAAAAACAAAAATAATGGAAAAATAAATGAAAGTGCTATGTAATAAAAGTCTAAAGTGTGCCAACAACTTTGTAAAATACATATAAAATAACTAAAGAAAAATCTTTTGAAATAATATTGGTCTAATGGTAAAGGCAGCAAAAACTCATTGAAGAGAAAAGCTCCTCAAAAATTGAATTGAGCAAAAAATATTAAAAGGTACAAAACCTCCCTGAAGAAAATAATTCTTCAAACCTTATAATGAAATAAATGGAAGCTATTTAATACATGAGACATAAAACAATAAAGCAAATTTTTTTTAAAAAAGAACAAATCGAAAAAATATAAACTATTTCCTTATCAGAATAACTGACCTGGAAAATAAATGGAGAAGAGACAAATTAAGAAATATTGGACCACTTTAAAGCTAAGATTTAAAAATAAAAAGGGCCTAGTTGTCATCTTCCAAGAAATCATCAAACAGATAGTTCAAGTGAAGATGGTAGAGGGACTATTTCTAGTTCTCCTGTCCTTTCCTGAGAATCAACAAGAATCAGTGAACAGATTTTGGAATAATAGAAACCACAAAATATTAGAGGGGACCATCTTCCAGCAAGGTCTGAGGGGGAGGGGAAGGGAGGAGAGCACAAGTGTGCCAGGGCAGATTGCAGAGACTCAGAGCAGGAGCAACAGGGTGAGGTGGGGACTAATATGAGAACCTCAAGAGTGGGATCAGAAAGCCTTTTCAGTCTGTTTGTGTGTGTGTGTGTGTGTGTGTGTGTGTGTGTGTGTGTGTGTGTGTGTGTGAAGGGAGGACTAGGAGAGGTTCAGAGCAGCTGCTTAGGGAACCCATTTGGCTAGAATATCTGAGTTGAACTGCTCCAATTCTGATCCCTTGGTATTCCTGTGGGAGGGTCTGGTATTCTCCATTATAAATACAGAAACAACTTCAGGTGTTCACACCTTTCCCAAAGGCATGAGGAGCAAACTTCTCCCAAGTTGACTATTCAGGGACACTCTCTGGTGTTTCCAATGCTGATTGTCTAGTCCGACAACTGGATTGCAGTAAAGTTAGCTCAGATTCAAACATGGGCCTAGAGAGTGGGTAGCTGACATCCATAACTCAGACAATTCAGAGAAAGCTTCTAGGATTCATACTGGTTGGTCCACTGAGTAATGCTGTGGAGTTACTAACTGCAGAGTGTTAGTTCTCAACACTGACAAGCCCCTCTCCCAATACAAGTTCCTTGGGAAAGCTAACATTCCCCCCCCCAAAAAAAAAAGGTTAAAGGAAAGCAGGATCTATTGAATGTTACATTGGAGATGAGGGGAGTTGCTCAGAAACAGAGGACAGAAGGGAAATATATGTGAAACTTCAGAGGAGAATATGAATTACCTTCTTCTTGAGAAAGATTTCTAAGAAGAGATCAGAAAGGAGTTTAAAAAAATCAATAAGAAAAAAATAAGAAAAGAAATGCAAGAGAAAAATTAATATCTTGCAACCAAAAAAATGACAGAAGAAAATAAATGTTAAAAAAAGTGAACTAATTCAAAAATGAAAATAATTTCTCAAGAAAACAAGTGGGCAAATGGAAAAAGATGAACAGTCCTTTAAAAATAAAAATGAGCAAATTGAAAATGAGAGGCAAAAGCAAAATGGAGAAAATAACTTCTTGAAAAATATATTGGGTGGAGAACAATATGGAACTATATCCAAAGAGCAATAAAAATTTTCATATCCTTTGATCCAGCAATTCTAATTCTGAATTTACACACAGGAGAAATTATAAAAAGTGGAAAAATTCCTGCATGTTCCAAAATATTCATAAAAGTTTTTTTTGTAATGGCAAAGAATTGAAAGTTGAGGGGAGGCCCATTAATTTGGAAACGACTAAACAATTTATGGTACATGAATACTATGTAATACCATTTTTCTATAAGAAGCTATAAATGGTCATACTGTACAGAAGCATGGATTGAGTTACTGGATCTGATGATGAGCAAAAGGTGCAGAAACTAGAGAACAATGTCCACATTTTTTATTAGAACAATATAACCATTAACAACAATGTGGTATAATCAACCTTGATGGACGCAGCTCCTCTCAGCAGAACGGAGTGCTAGGACATCCATATTAGACTGGTTATAGATAATGTTATCCCCATCCAGAGGAATTGAAACAAAACAAAAAAATCAACCCTTTAGAATTTTGTGAATATTTTATAAAAATTATCTCTTATGTATCTCTTTCCCTTAATCCTAATCCATCATACCAAAAATGACTAATCAATAAACATGTTTATCATGTTTATATAGCATATATATTTATATAGCATGCACAATGCTAACCTGACTTTTCATCACTTGGGGAAGATGATGGGAAAGGAATGTGGAAGGAATTTTTTAACATAAAATTATTCATGTGCATATGCATGAAAAATAAATAAATAAAAAGATAAATAAATGTGAATAAATAAATAAGAAAATATATTTTGATTAGTGGAAATCAATGACTTCATGAGGCATCAAGATTCTGTTAAACAATTTCTTAAGAAATAATAAAAGGGGAAAATTTAAAATACTTCATTGATAAAAGAACTGACCTAGATAATAGTTCCAGGAAAGACAATTTAAGAATCATAGGACTATCTGAAAACCTTGATCACAAAAAGAGCTTGGATGTCATTCTTCATGATACAATTAAGGAGTCCTGCCCTGATATTCTAGAACTAGAGGACAAAATAGTCATTGAAAGAAACCATTAATTTCCTCATGAAAGGGAACCCAAAATGAAAACACCAAGGAATATTATGTCCATACTCCAGAATTATCAGATCAAGTAGAAAATTCTGCCAGCAGCCAGAAAAAAAATCATTCAAATACTAACAACTCACAGTAGGAATTATACAGGATCTGACTACATCCACATATAAAAGGATGGAAGGTCCTGGAATATGATATACCAGAGGTCAAGGGAGCTTGGATTACAACAATGAATGAACTACCAAGCACAACTGAGTGAACACTTTCAGTGGAAAGGAGAAGTATTTAACAAAATAGGAGACTTTCAAACTTTCTTGATGAAAAGAGTGGAACCAAACAGAAAATTACATCTTCTAACAGGAGATTCAAGAGATATATTAAAATGTAACCAGGGGCAAAGAAAAGGACTGTGTGATATTCAATATGATTAAATTGGCAGCATGCCTCCTCCTTGGGAAGAAAATTCTCAAATTTCTTGAGTTGGGGTTTACTAAGACTGAAGATAAAGTCATAAGTTGATTTTTTGGAACAATTTAAGAAAAAAAATAAGTCAGGAAAAAGGGGAATTGAAATGATGAAGGAGAAGGCAGAATGGGATAAATTACATCACATGAAATACAAAAAGAGTCTATTGAAGCAGAGGGAAAGAAAAGAAGAGGTAAGAAATGCTTGAATCTTAACTCACATTGGATTTGGCTTAAATATGCACGAACATACACAAAATAGGGTTTAAAAATTTATCTTTTCTTTCAAGCATTAGGAGGGGGATAGAAGAGAAAGGGAAGGAGAAACTAATAGAAGGGAAGATAGAAAGAATGAAAAATGGGAAAGTGAAGAAAAGGAAGGGGTAAAATAACAGAAGGGTCAAATTGAGGGAGGTGGTATATAGAAACAAAACACCGATGACAAAGGATTGGATGAAGGAAAGGAAAAAGGTACAAATGGAGGGGACATAACATGGAGATTAATAAAGATTTAGTAATTATAACAGTGAATGTGAATGGGATGGACTCTTTAAAACCAGAATCCAGTACTATGCTGTTTACAAGAAACACTTTTGAAGCAGAGAGATACTAAAAGAATAAAGGTAAAAGACTGGAACATAATGTATTGTGCTTCAGATAAAGGGGGGGAAAGCAGGGGTAGTAATCCTTATCTCAGACAAAGCAATAGCAAAAATTTATCTCATTAAAATCAATAAGGAAGAAAATTATATTGCCCTACAAAGTACCATAGACAATGAAGTCATTTCGATTCTAAGCATGGATGCATCAAGCAATATAGCATCCAAATTCTTAGGGGAGGTATTTAATGAGTTATAAAAAGATGTGGATAGCAAAACTGTACTGGTGGGGATTTCAGTCTCACTGTCTCAGAATTCAATAACTCTAAACATAAACAAGAAGGAAATTAGAAGTTGAATGGACTATTAGAAAAGTTAGGTATGATAGACCTCTAGAGAAAACTGAATAGGGATAGAAAGGATTTTTTTTTCTTTTTCTGCAGTACACATCACCTACAAAAAATTGAATGTGCATTAGGGCAAAAAACCTCATAATCAAAGACAAATGCAGAAATATTAAATGCATTCTTTTAAGATCATGATGCAATAATAATTGCATATAATAAAGGGCAATGGAGAGATAAAGTAAAAATGAATTGGAAACTAAATAATGTAATTTTAAAAAATGAGTGGATCAACCAATAAAACATGGAAACAATTAATAACTTCATCCAAGGCAACAATAATAAGAAGAAAACATAAAAAGACTTGTGTGATACAGCCAAAGTAATTATTAATGGAAATATTATATCTCTAAATGCATACGTGAATAAAATAGGGAAATAAGAGATCATGAATTAGGTATGCAACTAAAAAGCTAGAGAAAGAACAAATTAAAAATTCCCAAATAAATGCCAAATTAAAAATTATGAAAATCTAAAAGAATGAATGGAATTGAATGGAAGAATATTATTGAGTTAATAAATAAAACAGTTTTATGTAAAAAAACAGTAAGATAGATAAAGCTTTGGTTAATTTGATTTTAAAAAAGGAGAAAGCCAAATTACCAGTAACAAAAATGAATAAGGCAAAATCAGCAAAAATTAGGAGGAAATTAAAGAAATGATTCAGAGCTATTTTGTCCAATTGTAAGCCAATAAAATTTATAATCTAAGTAAAATGGATGAATATTTAGAAATATAAATATATTTGAGGCCCAGTTTACAAGAAGAGGAAATTAAATAACCCCATCTCAGAAAAAGACATTGAACAAGCTATCAATTAACTCCCTAAGAAAAAATCTTCAGTTTCAAGTGAATTCACAAGGCAATTGTAACAAACATTCAAAGAACATTTAGTTCCAATTCCATTTAAACTATAGGAAAAAAACAGGCAAAGAAGGAATTCTGCCAAATTCCTTCAATGACAGCAATATGGTAATGATATCTAAACCAAAAAGTGTCAAAAAAGAAAAAAAAGAAAATTATTGGCCATTTTCACTAAAGCTGATGAATGTGAAAATTTAGGTATTTTCATAAAACAATACACTATGATCAAGGTGGATTTACACCAGGAATGCAGGAATGGTTCAATATTAGGAAAACCATCAACATAACTGACCATATCAATAAAAAACCTAACAGAAATCATATGATTATTTTAATACATACTAAAAAATGATTTTGAAAAAATATATCACCCATTCCTATTAAACACATTAGAAGGCATAGGAATAAATATTGTTTTCCTTAAAACAATAAGCTGTATCCTTCAAAAACCACCAACAAGCATTATAGGTATTGGGAAGTAGTAAGAAACATTCCCAATAACATCTGGGGTGAAACTATAATTCAGTATTGCATTAGAAATGTTAGCCTTAACCACAAAAGAAGAAAAACAAATTGAAAGAATTAGAATAAGTAAGAAAGAAACAAAACAGTAATTCTCATGATGGTATGCAAAGGGAACCCTAAAAAATCTGCAAAGAAACTGCATGCAACAATAAGTAACATTAGAAAAGTTGCAAGACATAAAAAAAAAATTCAAAAAAATCAATAGGAATTCTATATATTACTAGTAAGATTCAGCAGCATGACATAGAGAAATTCCATTTAAAGTAACTTTAGACAACATAAACTAGATGGGAGTCTTTCTGCCAAGGCAAACTCAGAAATTATAATAAAACAACTATAAAACACTACATTACATACAAATAAAATCAGATCTAAATACCTGGGCAAATGACTATTCCTCATAGGTAGGCCAAGTGAAAATAATAAAAATGGCAGTTACCTCTAAATTAAAATACTTATTTGGTGCCACTACAATCAAACTTGCTAAAAATTACTTTACTGAGATAGGAAACTAAATTCATATGGAGGGAAAAAAGACAAGAATATGAAGGTAATTAATGAAAAATAATGCAAAGGAAGGAACCCTAGGCATACCAAATCTAAAATTATATTATAGAACGTCAGTCATCAAAACTGTTTGGTATTGGTTAACAAATAGAACGAAGTATCAGTGGGATAGAGTAGGTGCAAACTAAACAGTAATAAATGACTATAGTAATCTACTGTTTGATAAACCCCAAGATTGCAGCTTCCCAGACAAGAATTCACAGTTCCCATAAAAAACTTCTGGAAAAGCTGGAAGATCTTATGGCAGAAACTACATATAGACCAACATCTCACAACCCATACTAAGATGGTTAAAATGGGTGCAGGATTGAGACACAAAAGGGGATAATGTGAGCCAATTAGGAGAACAAGTAGTAGTTTATCTGTCAGATTTATAGAAACAGCTGCAGTTTATGACCAAAGAAGAGATAGAGAACATTATAAAAGACAAAAGAGATAATTTTGATTTCATGAAATTGAAAAGTCTTTGCATGAACAAAAACAATACAGACTAGGTTTAAAAGAATGTTTTAAATTGTGAACTTACTTTTTTTGGTTTTTTGTAAGGCAATGAGAATAAGTGACTTTTCCAAGGTCACACTGCAATGTCACAATTATTAAATGTCTGAGGCTAGATTTGAGCTCAGTTCCTTTTGACTCCAGGGCCTGTGCTCTATCCACTATGCCACCTAGCTGCCCATGTGAACTAATCTTTGCAACTAACTATTTTTTGGTTTGTTTTTGATTTTGTTTTGTTGTTTTGTTCTTGCAAGGCAATGGAATTTTGATTTGCTCCAGTTCACACAGTTTAAGAATTATTAATTGTATGAGGATTGGTGCTCTATCAACTGTGATGCCTAGCTGCCTCTACAGTGAACATTTAAGATAAATAACTCATATCTTTGATATATAGAGAATTGAGTAAAAGTTATAGAGAACTGAGTCATTTTTCAATTGATAAATGATCAAAGCATATGAAAAGCCAGTTCTTGGCTAAGGAAATTAAAGGTCTTTTAAAGATTCCACAAAGATGTCTGGCCAAGATGGTAGACAGAAGTCAGGCACTGTGCTAAGGTCTCCTGGATTTCCCTCAGAACTAATATGAAATGAGACTCTCAAAAGAATTAAAATCCACAAAATCTGGAGAACATCTACTTATATGATATGTCTCAGGGAAATGTGGCTGAGCTGGGGATAGTGAGTGGAGAGCCAGCACAGGGGCAGTGTAGTGACATCTGGACTAACCTCAGAACAGTCGTGGAAACTTCTGGCTTTGCAACTAAGGCAAATACAGCATGGCTAGACAACAAGCCTGTCAGCTCCATCAGCCTGGAAGAACAGGGCTGTGGGACCCATATTTTCAGCAGAGTCTCTATGTTTCCAGTTGAGTACCCCCCATCCCTGTGAGAAAGAGGGACTTTTCCCAAAACACACACAGTAACAATCTTCCCAACCCCACAGGCTCTGTATGGACAACAGGTCTCTCTCAGTACTGAGTGAATAATAAGATTAACTACATGGCCTGAGGGCCCAGCCCACATTGTTCAAGGCTAATTCAGACCCTGCTCCTCCCATGAAACTCCAAGCCTATGGAGTGGGCAACAAATAAAGGTTACAGACACACAAGAGAAATCCTCTAGCTCCCCTTAATGGTCAGCCCACTTGCAGTTACTAAACCCAGTCAGCAAATCCTCTGGTGCTTTCAAAACCAAAGGCTGGTGAACTAGCCCTACCCACAACACAAGATCCTAGCAAAAATGAAGAAAGGCCAGCAGAAAGGGTGCCCATTAAAAAGTACCTAGAAATCAAAGACCCTAATACAGAGAGAGCTAGAACTTCTGAGGAGAATATGAATTGGTCTCCAGCTCTGAAAGACTTCTTAGAAGACATCAGGAAGGAGTTTAAAAACAAATTGGAGGGGTGGCAAGGTTGCCCAGTGGATAAAGCACTGACCCTGGAGTCAGGAGAACCTGAGTTCAAATCTGCCCTCAGACACTTAATAATTACCTGGTTGTGTGACCTTGGAAAAGTCACTTAATCTCGTTGTCTTGGAAAAATTAAAAATAAAACAATGGAAAAAACTGGGAAAATAAACCTAAGAGGAAATTTACATTCCACAACTAGAAAACAAATTCTCTCAAAATCAGAAATGGGCAAATGGAAAACTTAAAAATATTGAATTGACAATTGGAAAAGGAGCTGTAAAAGGCAAATAAATAAAATATCTAAGAAACAAAAGGAATATTTGGAAAGTAGTTACTTCATGAGATAACAAGAATCTGTTAAAGTAAACTGAAAAACAGAAGAAAACATAAAATACATTATCAGCAAAACTAATGACCTAGATAATAGATCCAGAAGAGAAAACTTAAGAAACTTTGGCTTCCTGAACACACTGAAGATTAAAAAAAGCCTGGATCAATATTTCAAGATCCTTTGAATGAAAATTGCCCTGATATTATGGAATCATGAAAGAATTCATCAACCGCTGCCTTAATGGTATACCAAAATGAAAACACCAAAGAATATTGTGACCAAATTTTAGAATTATCAGTTAAAAGACAAAATGCTGCAAGCATCCAGAAAGGAAAAAAATAGATATGAAGGAACCAGAGTAAGGATTACACAGGACCTGGATGCATCAACATTGGGGGATCAAAGGACCTGAAATGTAATATTCCAAAGAGCAAGGTAGCTTGAAATGCAAACAAAAATTCACTGTCCTGCAAAACTGAACCTTCTCTTCCAGGGGAAAAATGGACATTTAGTGAAATAGGAGATTAGATTTCTATCTTTTCTTGATGAAAAGACCAGAACTAATAGAAAATTTGGACTTCAAACAGGAGATTCAAGAGACACAAGAAAAGTTTAAAAAGGGAAAAGAAAAAAAAAATCCTATCCAATAAGATGAAATTGACTCAGTCCCCACCTGGGAGAGATTCTCATAACTCTTCATAATCGTAACTCTATTAGAGAGAATATACCTTGCCAGAAGCAATGGACAGTCATGACTTATCTGAAACTCAGAATGATTTAAAAACAATATCTCCTTAAAAATGGGGGGACAGTAGAGAGATGGGAGGACAGAGGAGTTCAGATGGGGTAAATCATATTATGTGAAGTGGTACAAAGATATTATTGCAATAGAGGGGAAGAAAGGAGGAGGTGAAAACTGCCTGAATATTTCTCTCATTAGACTTGACTCAAAGAATGTTTAAGATACTTACACTCAGTTAAGAAACTTATTAACCCTTCAAATATTAAAGGGAGAAAGGGTAAGGGGGGAAGAGAAGGGGAACTAACAGAGGGAAGGGAAGGAAGAAGGGACAAAGGGAAAGGGTAAAGATCGGGGATGGGTGGATATAAGGGGGCAAACACATTAAATGAGGTGGTATTCAGAAGTAAAACACTGGGGAACATGGATAAAGTAAAAGGGGGGGGGAAACACAAGCAGAGGGAAGATAACAAGGAGGGCAAAAAAAGTTAATAATTATAACTTTGAACATAATTTGGATGAACTCTTCCATAAAATGTAAGGGAATAGCAGAGTGGATTAAAACACAGAATCCTACATTATGCTGCTTACAAGAAACTCATCTGAAGCAGAGAGATACATATAGAGTAAAGGCAAAAGGTTGGAGCAGAATATATTTTGCTTCACCCAAAGTGAAAAAGCCAGCCCTAGCAATCCTTATCTCAGACAAAGTAGCTGCTAAAATAGATTTCATTAAAAGAGATAAGGAAGGAAACTATATCCTCTTAAAAGGTACCATAGACATTGAAAAATTTCAATACTAAATATGTATGCAAAATTGATATACCATCCAAATTGTTAGAGGAAGAGCTGAATGAGCTACAGGAGGATAAAGACAGCAAAACTCTACTGGGAAATCTCAACCTCCCTCTCTCAGATTTAGATAAATCAAACAATAAAATAAACAATAAGAAAGATTAGTAGGTAAATAGGATGTCAGAAAACCTAGACATGATAGAACTTTGGAGGAAATTGAATGGGGATAGAAAGGAATATACATTTTTTTCTGCAGTACTGGCACTTACACAAAAATTGACAATGTACTATGGCATAAAAACCTTAAAATCCAATGCAGAAATGCAGAAATAGTTAATACTCCCATCTCAGATCATAATGCAATAAAAATCACATGCAATAAAGAGTCATGGAGAGATAGACCTAAAACTAATTGGAAACTAAATTACTTCATTTTAAAGAATGAGTGGATAACTAAATAAATTATAGAGAGAATTAAAGGTTTCATCATTGATAATGACAATAATGAGATAACATATCAAAACTTATGGGATACAACCAAGGCAGCTATCAGGGGAAATATTATATTGTTAACTGCTTACATGAATAAAATAGAGAAAGAAGAAATCTAAGAACTAAATATGCAACTAAAAAAAATTAGAGAAGGAACATTCAAAAACCCCCAACAAAGAACCAAATTAAAATTCTAAAATTTAAAAGAGAAATTAATAAAATTGAAAGCAAGTAAATTATTGAACTATTTAATGAAATCAATAGTTGGTTTTATGAAAAAATCAATAAGATTGATAATCCTTTGGTTAATTTGATTGAATAAGAAAGAAGAAAACCAAATTCCTAGCATCATAAATGAAACAGGTGAACTCACCACCAATGTGGAAGAAATCTGAGTAATAATTTGGAATTATTTTGCCCAAATGTATTCCAGTAATTTGGTAATCTAAGTGAAATGTATGAATATTTATGATAATGTAAGTTGCCCAGGTTAAATGAAGAGAAAATTAAATACCTAAATAACCATATCTCAGAAAAAGAAATTTGAAAAGGTTTCATTGAACTCCATAAGAGAAAATCTCTATGGACACATGGATTCACAAGTGAATTCTATCAAGGACTTAAGGAACAATTGGTTCCAATATTATGTAAATTCTGCCTATGCCATATAACATCATTATGTAATCCAATTTCCCGAATGAATATGGATGCAAAAAATCTTGAATAAAATCTTAGCAAAGGAATGCAATGTTCATTCAATATTAGGAAAACTATTAGTATGATTGACAATATTAATAACAAACCTAACAGAAACCATATGATTATCTCAATAGATCCTGAAAAATCTTTTGACAAAATACAACACCATCAACAATCATTATATGCAATGGGGGACAGGCTAGAGCCTTTCCCAAATAAGACATGGGGTGAAACAAGGATGCCCTTTATCACAAGTACTATTCAATATTGTAATGGAAATGTTAACTTCAGCAATAAGAGAAGAAAAAAATTGAAGGAATTAGAATTGGGAAAGAAGAAATAAAACTTTCACTCTTTGCAGAGGACATGAGTGTTTACCTAGAAAATACTAAAATTTCATCTAAAAAACTACTAGGAACAATTAGCAATGTTAGCAA
Organism: Macrotis lagotis; assembly: GCF_037893015.1. NCBI lineage: Eukaryota > Metazoa > Chordata > Mammalia > Peramelemorphia > Peramelidae > Macrotis > Macrotis lagotis. The sequence continues at coordinate 574,453,721 of NC_133666.1, forward strand.
AGTCACAGGACATTAAATAAACCTTCATAAATCATCAACATTTCTATATATATATATATTAATAGCAAGATACAACAGTAAGAGGTAGAAGGAGAAATTCCATTTAAAATGCTTTCAAACAACATGAAATACTTGGGAGTCTACCTTCTGAGGCAGAATCAGAAACTCTGTGAAAACAACTATAAAACACTCTTCACACAAATAAAATCAAATTTAAATAACTGGGCAAATATCAACTACTCATGGATTGGCCTAGCTATTATAATAAAAGTGACAATTCTTCCTAAATTAATGTTTATTTATTTAGTGCCTTACCATTCAAGTTTCCAAAAAATTACTTTAATGACCTAGAAGAAATTCTAACTAAGTGCTTATGGAGATACAAAAAGTCAAGTAAATTCAGGAATTTAATGAAAAGAATATACAAGAAAGTGGGCTATCCTGACCAGAAATAAAATTATACTATAAAGCATCAATTATCAAAACTTTCTGTTACTGGATAAGAAATATAGTGGTGCATCAGTGGAATGGATTATGTACAAAAAAATCAGGAAATGATTATAGTAATCTGCTGTTTGATAAACTCAAAGAGTCCAGCTGCTGGGATAAGAACGCTCTTCTATAAAAAATTATTGGGAAAACTGAGAGTTAGTATGGCAGAAATTTGGATTAGACCAACAAGATAAGATCAAATGGGTACAGGATGTCAACATAAAATACAATATTATGAGCAAAACAGGAGATCAAGGAATAATTTACTTGTCAGATCTAGGGAAAGGGAAGCAGCTCATGACCAAGGAAGAGATGGAGAAAATCATTAAAAATAAATTAGACAATTTCGATTATATTAAATTCAAAAGCTTTTGCATAAACAAAACCACTATAACCAAGATCCAAAGAAATGTAGT